>NC_086455.1:56160227-56280227 GCF_028390025.1 Pseudophryne corroboree
GGTTTTACTTGTCCAAAAAATTCATTAAAAAAGGCAACAAGCATATAGCACACATGATGGTAGCAACATGAACAGATCAATGAGTACTTATCATTCCGACAGCTGTTTCGAATATCTTCTTCATGGGAATAGATAAAGTGACATGGTGCTGTACACTGCCAACCGCAGTGTCTATTTCCAAAGTGACATATATATATTTATTTATTAGGGATGAGCGGATTCGGTTCACCAGAACATTGCAATCCAAGACGGGATCCGAGTCCGGCTTGGGACTTCCCGCATTACTTGGATCCCAAAGCGAGGCCAAACGTCATCTTCCTGCGGTCGGATTCTCACAGGTTTTGGATTCTATATAAGTCCCGTGCACTGGCGCCATCTTCACTTCGGCTGTGGAAAGTGTACAGGACAGACATGTCTGTCTCCAGTACTGTGCTGCCTGGCGTGGGGCGGTTGCTCTATCTGCTGTATCTGAAAGTGGTGCTCTCTCTCCTGTATCTAAAAAAGTGGTGCTCTCTCTGTCTGCTGTATCTGAAAAAGGGGTGCTCTCTCTGTCTGCTGTATCTGAAAGGGGTGCTCTCTGTCTGCTGTATCTGAAAAAGGGGTGCTCTCTCTGTCTGCTGTATCTGAAAGGGGTGCTCTCTGTCTGCTGTATCTGAAAAAGGGGTGCTCTCTGTCTGCTGTATCTGAAAGGGGTGCTCTCTGTCTGCTGTATCTGAAAAAGGGGAGCTCTCTGTCTGCTGTATCTGAAAGGGGTGCTCTCTCTGTTTGCTGTATCTGAAAAAGGGGGTCTCTTTCTGTCTGCTGTATCTGAAAAAGGGCTGTTCTCTCTGTCTGCTGTATCTGAATAAGGGGTGCTCTCTCTGTCTGCTGTATCTGAAAGGGGTGCTCTGTCTTTCTGCTGTATCTGAAAAAGGGGTGATCTGTCTGTCCATCCAGGGGCTCTGCCCCAGTGCAAAATTAAAATAATAAAAGCTAAAAACAAAACGCCTAAAATGATGTGCTATGTCAGACCGCAGTATATTGGGTTTGATTCCGAGTTGTTCGCTCGCTAGCTGCTTTTAGCAGCATTGCACACGCTAAGCCGCCTCCCTCTGGGAGTGTATCTTAGCTTAGCAGAAGTGCGAACGAAAGATTAGCAGAATTGCGAATAGAAATTTCTTAGCAGTTTCTGAGTAGCTCCAGACTTACTCAGCCATTGCGACCAGCTCAGTCCTTTTCGTTCCTGGTTTGACGACACAAACACACCCAGCGTTTGCCCAACCACTCTCCCGTTTCTCCAGCCACTCCTGCGTTTTGCAACTCGAACGCCTGCGTTTTTCCGCACACTCCCATAAAAAGGCCAGTTTCCGCCCAGAAACGCCCACTTCCTGTCAATCACACTACGATCAGCACAGCGATGAAAAAGCTTTGTTATGCCGTGAGTAAAATACCTAACTTTTGTGTAAGATAACTAAGCGCATGCGTACTGCGAACCTTGCGCATGCGCAGTAAGCGACTAATCGCAGTATAGCGAAAATCGGCAACGAGCGAACAACTCGGAATGACCCCCATTATTTCCTACTCATACACAATTGTGCGCCATTCTCGGTAAAGTCAACCGCAGTGTGTAATTAGTATATATATTTCTGACTCATTAGTGCAACGCTGTCAATGAAGTCAACCTCAGTGTGTAATAATTATATATATTTCTGACTTATTTGTGTGACACTGTAACCACCAGTGTGTGGTATAAAAAATAATAATACATATTTTTTACTCATTTGTGCGACACTTTAACTGCAGTATGTAATATATAAAATGATATTTATATATTTTGATTTAAATTAATATTTTGTGAGCTGCAGCTGTTCCGTCCATCTAGGTTTGTTCTGTCAGTCAACCCAAAATAAAAGACATCTTTTTTAATATATATTTTGTTCCGTATTATCCCAGTATACATCCAGGGGTGCTCCATCCATTTCAGGGTGCTGTGTCTGTAGCTCATATTCTTATGTTATAACTTATTGTCCTATTTTCATAATTCGTCTTATCACCAAATTGTCATTCATTCAAATTAATATTATTAATAATATTTATAAATCAACTAAATTTAAATGAAATTAATATAAATACACTCTCCACACTTGTATTGCAAACCTTCTGCATATCAAATATATCTTTCAGGAAATTAAGAATTTGATCCAAAATAAAGTAAAATCATGATTACAGCATCTAAAATATTGTCTTTTTTTATTCTTCTTTGCCTTAGTCATCTTTTTGTGAACTGAAATCCTGAGCCTTGCCTAATGCATCGTTTTTTTAATACATTCTTTTATTAAATATTTTGTGCTGTGGTCGTCCTCCCAGTATATACATCCCACGGCTGCTGCTGTTCCGTCTAGCTACCTCGGTGCAACCTTTTGGCCTAAACTGGATATAAACAAGATTGTGAGCTGTGGGGTGTTCGGAATAAGTTGGAAATTAGTGGAAATGAATGTTATTGAGGTTACTAATACTGTAGGAACAAAAACACCCCCATATTCTGTTATTTTAGCTGTTTTTATGATTGTATAAAAAAATACAGATCCAAAACCAAAACCTGCAAGGTCAGTTCTAGCAAAACCAATAGATCCAAAACATGAAGGATATCCAGATGCAAAACTAAAACACAATATATATATATATATATAGTGCATCTGGAAAGTACCCACAGCGCTTCACTTTCTCCACATTTTGTTATGTTACGGATGTAGCTTGAGAGGTGCTGCAAAGAGGAATGGGCGAAACTGCCCAAAGATAGGTGTGCCAAGCTTGTGACATCATATTCATAAAGACTTGAAGCTGTGATTGCTGCCAAAGGTGCATCAACAAAGTACTGAGAAAGGCTGTGAAATTCTTATTTTTTTATTTGTAATAAATTTGCAAAAATCTCCCAAAAACTTTTTTCATGTTGTCATTATGGGGTATTGGGGGTCATTCCGAGTTGTTCGCTCGTTATTTTTTCCTCGCACCGTAGCGATTAGTCGCGAATGCGCATGCGCAATGTCCGCAGTGCGACTGCGCCAAGTAAATTTGCTATGCAGTTAGGAATTTTACTCACGGCATTACGAGGTTTTTTCTTCGTTCTGGTGATCGTAATGTGATTGACAGGAAGTGGATGTTTCTGGGCGGAAACTGGCCGTTTTATGGGAGTGTGTGAAAAAACGCTACCGTTTCTGGGAAAAACGCGGGAGTGGCTGGAGAAACGGGGGAGTGTCTGGGCGAACGCTGGGTGTGTTTGTGATGTCAAACCAGGAACGACAAGCATTGAACTGATCGCACGGGCAGAGTAAGTCTCGAGCTACTCAGAAACTGCACAGAGAAGTATTTTCGCAATATTGCGAATCTTTCGTTCGCAATTTTGATAAGCTAAGATTCACTCCCAGTAGGCGGCGGCTTAGCGTGTGCAAAGCTGCTAAAAGCAGCTTGCGAGCGAACAACTCGGAATGACCATCATTTTGTGTAGAATTTTGAGGGGAAAAAATTAATTTAATTCTATTTTGGAATAAGGCTGTAACATAACAAAATGTGTAAAAAGTGATGCGCTGTGAATTCTTTCCGGATGCACTGTATATATATATATATACATACACACACACACACACACACACACACACACACACACACACACACACACACAAACATGTTTGTATGTGTATAAATCACTTTGTTACTATTATTGTACTGAAATAATGTATTAATTAGCATTTTGTTGTCTGCAGTATTGGATGTACAGTATATGCCCATGACCCCTCGTTTATGCCAGATTGCGAGTTTAGCTCATTGCACATCTGTACTGTCAGTATTAAGGATCACTGTCAAGAGTAATCTGGAGATTTCATAGCAAAAACATACGGGTTTCTAATTTCAAATCATCACAGATGGACGGCATCGTGGCTGCCTTCCTTTGCCCTTTAAACACTGTCACTCAATCTACACGTTTTAGTAATTTCGGCAGCTGCAATCACTTAATTACGATAAATTAAAAAGTGGAAGTTGTCATATGTAGTAAGTGGAACAGTAAAATGTGATTGCAGACATTTAACCCCAAAGGTAACCCTAACATAGGGCCTAATTCAGAGTTGATCGCAGCAGCAAATTTGTTAGCAGTTGGGCAAAACCATGATGGTCATTCCGAGTTGTTCGCTCGTTGCCGTTTTTCGCAATGGAGCAATTAGGTAGAAAATGCGCATGTGCATGGTACGCAGCGCGCATGCGCTTAGTTATTTAACACAAAACGTAGTAGATTTACACAGGCTCGAGCAACGTTTTTTCAATGCTCGAGTGATCGTAGGGTGATTGAGTGAGTGGGTGTTTCTGGGCGGCAACATGGCGTTTTCAGGGAGTGTGCTAAAAAAACGCAGGTGTGCCAGGTAAAAACACAGGAGTGGCTGGAGAAATGGGGGAGTGGCTGGCCGAACGCAGTGCGTATTTGTGACGTCAAACCAGGAACTAAACGGACTGAAGTGATGGCATTCTAGGAGTAGGTCTGGAGCTACTCAGAAACTGCAAGGAATTATTTAGTAGCAATTCTGCTAATCTTTCGTTCGCTATTCTGCTAAGCTAAGATACACTCCCAGAGGGCAGCGGCCTAGCGTTTGCAATGCTGCTAAAAGCAGCTAGCGAGCGAACTTCTCGGAATGAGGGCCCATGTGCACTGCAGGGGAGAGGGCAGATATAACATGTGCAGAGAGAGATTTGAGTGGGGTGTGTTCAAACTGAAATCTAAATTGCAGTGTAAAAATATAGCAGCCAGTATTTACCATGCACAGAAATAAAATAACCCACCCAAATCTAAATCTCTCTGCAAATGTTATATCTGCCACACCTGCAGTGCACATGGTTTTGCCCAAATGCTAACAAATTTGCTGCTGTGATCAACTCTGAATTACCCTCATTATATATAAGGAAACATAGGGCTGATGCAAAGGTGGTCGCAAAATGGGTACAAATACAGTAATGCCGAAAGCAAGAAGACGGCAAGAAGCCCTTAATCAGCGTACCGGTGAGTAACACCTTAAATGGCTATTGTAGCATGGGATGTGCATACGCCAGCCAGGCACCATTGATGCAGCATACAAGCCCAGGACATTCAGGGCTGTGCATGGGATAAAAACTACAGCGGAGTGTTCCTCTTCACCAGGGGGCTCACTACTGGGTACTCAGGGCAGTGCACCTTCCCTGAATAGCAGGGCTGAACCGGAGTGGGTTAATTCCATTAAAGGAATGATCTCAAATATTTCTACAAAATTATCCCGCAATGAGAAAGAGACGCAATACTTAAGACAGACTGTGGATGAGTTTATGAATAGAGACTCAGTCCCTAAACCAGCGTCTCAATCCCCTCGCATTTGTCCGCAAAAACGATCTCCGGCCCATATCGTGCAGTCTGACTCTGACGCTGACGGGTCAGACATGGAGGAGGGCAAGGTGGATTTGGAGGGGGGGATGCTACTCACAGGGAATAGAGGCTCTTATAGTGGCTATCAGAGATGTTCTGCAAATTTATGGTAAGGTGTCGAAGGATTGTGAGGAATCTTATTTTAATGTAAAAAAGAAGTCTTCTGTCACATTTCCTGCGTCAAAGGAATTGAATACCCTGTTTTAAGATCCGTGGGTTAATCCTGATAAGAAATTTAAAATCCCTAAAAGGTTGCTCTCATCTTTTCCTTTTCCTCTGGAGGAAAGGAAAAAATGGGAAAATCCACCGATAGTGGACGCATCAGTATCTAGGCTGTCAAGAAAAATTGCCTGTCCCTGGTGCAGCCTCCCTAAAAGACACGGTTGATCGTAAAATTGAGACTACACTCAAATCATTGTACACAGCTACTGGGGTGGCCCAGAGACCCACTATTGCATGTGCATGGATCACAAATGCCATTGCTAAATGGTCAGGTAACCTAATTGAGAGGGGGATGTTGTTTTACTCCTGCAGCATATACAGGACTCTGCGATCTTTATGGTGGAAACCATAAAAGAGATAGGCTTGCTTAATGCACGCATCACCGCTATGGCAGTGTCAGCACACAGGGGCTTGTGGCTACGCCAATGGACTGCTGATGCGGACTCCAGGACTCTGCGATCTTTATGGTGGAAACCATAAAAGAGATAGGCTTGCTTAATGCACGCATCACCGCTATGGCAGTGTCAGCACACAGGGGCTTGTGGCTACGCCAATGGACTGCTGATGCGGACTCCAGGAAAAGTGTGGAAGGCCTACCATTCACAGGAGAGGCCTTGTTTGGAGATGAACTAGACAAATGGATCTCCAAAGCTACTTAAGTCTACGTATCTTCCTTCCACAGCTCCCCAAGCCAGGAAATCTTATTCAGCATCAAATTTACAGTCTTTCGGATGGCCAAGTTTAAGGGCAAATCCAGAGGTGCTTCTATGGCCTCCAGAGGTGCAAGAGGTAAACCACACAAACCACCAACTGCAGGTGATCAGGAACAGAGCTCAGGCTTTGCTTATGCAAAGCCTTCAGCATGACGGTGGGCCGCGATGCCGGGAGGGCTGTCAGGTGGGAGCCCAACTAAAATTCTTCAGTCACATCTGATCAAGTTCGTTCCAGGATCCCTGCGTCAAAGATCTTATTTCCCAGGGCTACAGACTGGAGTTGCAAGAGCTTCCACCTCCCAGAATCTTCAAATCAGGCTTACCAGTTTCACAAGAGGCAAGTATAACTTTACAGCAGGCCATCCAAAAACTGGTACAGACTCATGTCTTTGTTCCAGTTCCACCTCATCTGCACAACAAGGTGTACTATTCCAACTTGTTTGTAGTACCGAAACCAGACGGTTCGGTATGGCTGAATCTGAACCTCAAGTCCTTGAAGCCGTTCTTAAGAGTGTTCAAGTTCAAGATGGAGTCTCTGAGAGCAGTGATCTCAGGTCTGGAGGAATGGGAATTCCTAGTGTCTCTGGATATCAAGGATGCGTACCTTCACATTTCGATCTGTCCACCTCATCAGGCTTATCTACGCACTGCAGGACTGTCACTACCAGTTCCAGGCCCTGCCATTCGGTCTCTCCACGGCACCGAGGGTATTCACCAAAGTGATGGCAGAGATGATGTTTATACTCCGCAAACAGGGAGTGAATATAATTCCGTACCTGGATGATCTTTTGATAAAGGCGCCTTCCAAACTTTTCCAGGTTCACGGGTGGATTCTGAACCTTCCGAAATCTCACCTAGAGACAACACGGAGGCTTCCATTCCTGGGAATGATACTGGACATGGAGTCGCAGAAAGTGTTCCTTCCGCTGGAAAAGGCATTGGTAATCCAGTCGATGGTTCGGGATGCCCTGAAGCCAACCCGGATATCGGTGCATCTATGCATTCGCCTTCTGGGGAAAATGGTGGCCTCTTACAAGGTGCTTCAATACGGAAGGTTCCAGCTCGATCTGTTGGACAAATGATCCGGATCGCATCTTCACATGCACCAGAGGATCCGTCTGTCACCAAAAGCCAGGATCTCCCTTCTGTGGTGGCTACAGACTTCTCACCTTGTCGAGAGTCGGAGGTTCGGAATTCAGAACTGGATCCTGCTAACTACGGACGCAAGCCTCAGAGGTTGGGTAGCAGTCAACCAGGGGGTGCAGTTTCAAGGAAGATGGTCAGGTCAGGAAGTCATCCTTCCAATCAACAGTCTGGAACTCAGGGCCATATATAATGCCCCTCTGCAGGCCTCATATCTTCTTCAAGATCAGGCCATTCAGCTCCAGTCGGACAATGTGACGGCAGTGATGTACATAAACCAACAGGGCAGAACTAAAAGCAAAGCAGCAATGTCAGAGGTGTCAAGAATTATCCTCTGGGCAGAAAAAAATGCTGTGGTGTTGTCAGTGGTCTTCATTCAGGGAGTAGACAACTGGGAAGCAGGCTTCCTCAGCAGACACGACCTGTACCCAGGTGAGTAGGGCCTTCACCCGGAAGTGTTCAGGTGCTTGACACGTCGATGGGGATATCCACAAATCGACATGATGGCCTCTCATCTAAACAAGAAACTCAAGCGGTATTGTTCCAGGTCGAGAGACCCACAGGCAGTGGCGGTAGATGCTCTGACGACTCATTGGGTCTATCAGATGGTGTACGTGTTTCCTCCACTTCCTCTGATCCCAAGAAATCTAAAAAGAATAAAAATGGAAAAGGTTCAAGCAATACTCATTGCTCCGGACTGGCCATGAAGGGCCTGGTACGTGGACCTTCTGGAGATGCTCCTTGAGGATCCGTGGCCTCTACTTCTTCGCGAGGATCTTCTGCAACAGGGCCCGTTCGTCTATCAGGACTTACCGTGGCTACGTTTGATGGCATGAAAGTTGAACGGCTGATTCTAGCCAGAAGAGGGATCCCTAACCTTCTTGAAAGGTGTTCTGCACATCCAACCTCTCTTTGTGCCTCCCACAACACCTTGGGATCTCAATTTGTTGCTGCATTTCCTCCAATCGGATTGGTTTGAACCATTACAGGAGGTGGACGTAAAATGTCTTACGTGGAAGACCGTCACACTGTTGGCCTTGGCTTCAGCAAGATGTGTGTTGGAGCTGGGGGCTTTGTCTCACAAAAGCCCCTATTTAATTTTCCATAAGGACAGAGCTGAACTCAGAACTCGTCAGCAATTTCTTCCTAAAGTGGTGTCTGCATTTCACATCAACCGACAGCTTTGCTACTTCAAAGTCTATGGATGTTGTGAGGGATTTGAAGGTATACGCAAAGAGGACAGCTCATCACAGGAAATCTGACTCGCTGTTCGTTCTCTATGATCAATATTAAAGAGAGAAAAGAGAGACTCTGTGTAGGAGTATCAAGTCTCCAATTTCTATAAATATTTCGCGGTGACAGTGACACCCATGATGAAAATATCAGAAATTCAATTTCAACATAACAGGAAAATTTTCCTGTTATGTTGAAATTGAATTTCTGATATTTTCATCGTGGGTGTCACTGTCACCGCAAAATATTTATAGAAATTGGAGACTTGATACTCCTATTCATCAATCTTTTCTTATTGTTAAATGAGAATCTCTTTTCAGATTCAAAAATACAAGCAGAGGAAGGTTTAAAATTCTTTACAAACCTTCTTATCAAGCATTATATGTGTGTTTGTTTGTGTACCTAATTTTTATACATTCTAATTAAAAGTTAAGTTTTATTTCTTAAGCGTGCCCCAACACAGAGTCTCTCTTTTCTCTCTTTAATATTGATACATGCTATTGACTCTGGGTGCACCAGCAACAACAGCAACTCCTTGGATACCAATTTCAGGCATCGCTTATGCACATGCACTGTTGGTCTACAAGGGACAAATTTTATAAGAACCCATTTCAAAGACATTACTTTAATCCTGTGCGGTACCAAACTAACCTTTTCTCCGTTCTCTATGATCCCAATAAAATTGGGTGTCCTGCTTCAAAGCAGACAATTGCACGCTGGATCAGGCTCACTATCCAGCATGCTTATTCCATGGCAGGTTTGCTGGTTCCGAAATCTGTGCAGGCTCAATTTACTAAGTTGGTGCGCTGTTCCTGGGCGGCTGCGCGGGGTGTCTTGGCTTTACAGCTCTGCCAAGCGGCTACTTGGTCTGGTTCGAACATGTTTGCTAAGTTCTACAAGTTCGATACTTTTGCCTCTGAGGACCTTCAATTTGGTCAATCAGTTCTGCAGGAACCTCAGCACTCTCCCACCCGGTTTGGTACATCCCCATGGTACTAAACGGAACCCTAGTATCCTCTAGGACGTAAGAGAAAATAGGATTTTAATTACCTACCGGTAAATCCTTTTCTCGTAGTCCGTAGAGGATACTGGGTGCCCACCTGGTGCTTTGTTCTTTCTGCACTGTTACTTGGTTAAGTATTGTTTGTTCAGCTGTTCCTGTTCCTCTGGTTGTGTGTGCTGGTTCGGAATTTCACCACTATCCTTTATATCCTTCTCTCAAAGTATGTCCATCTCCTTGGCTCCTAGTGGACCCGTCTATACCCCATGGTACTAAATGGAACCCTAGTATCCTCTTCGGACTACGAGAAAAGGATTTACCAGTAGGTAATTAAAATCCTATATGGAGGCCTATGTTTGCTATAACTGGGGTCACATATCATGAAACAAAGAAAATGGCACAAAAAAAGTTAAAAGTGTGTTGAGCTTTTCTATTTACCATTTCAATGTTGACCTTTTGACCCTATCAACCTTTTAACCATGCCGACCTTTTCTACTGTCTACCTTTTCCATGTTGTCATTTTGACCCTGTCGACCTACAGTAATGCACCGCGACCATATGGGGTTGACCTAATGACTATCTAATTCCTGTAGATTTTCTATACCCCACCCTCACAAAACACCAAAGCTGGACAATAGGTACTGTATGCCTATACAGTAGAAGCAGGTGTCATGCAATACTATGCTGGCAGTTATATGTAGTAATCTTGCAATACATATGTGCAGTGAATTTTCCATTCCTATGATACCCAGATGCGTACATGGAGCCTCATTCAGAGGTTTAAGTATATCTCTGATTTTTAGAGATCTGTGCATGTGCATATCACATAGCCATGAGGGGACCACACTTAGGTCGACAGTGTCTAGATCGACCACTATTGGTCGACAGTAACTAAGTCGACACCAGACATAGGTCGACACAAGCATTAGGTCGACAAGAGCAAGGTCGACGTGACAAAAAGTCGACGTGGTTTTAAAAAAAAAAAAAAATTGGTGTCGTTATCTTCGTAGAGTGACCGGGAACCCCAATTAGTGCACCGTGTCCCCTCGCATGGCTTGCTTTGCTCGCCATGCTTTGGGTAAATTGCCTCGTTCCACTACCGTTTCGCTCGGTACAGGTTACCATTCCCAATTGTAGTCCACGTGGATCGTAAAGTATATAAAAGTTCAAAAAATTAAAAAAATTGTAAAAAAAAACCCATGTCGACCTTTTGTCACGACGACTTAGAACATGTCGACCTAGTAACCACGTCAACCTAATGTATGTCGACCTAAGTGTGGTCGACCTAGAGACCGGATACCACCATGAGAATGGGGGTACTGCAATCTGATCTTGCAGTTCCCCCATTCCGATGGTTTTCCAATGCTGCGTCATCGAACGCAGCACTCGGATAAAGACTACAATAGTTTTTTTATGGTAATTTCCTTTAAAGGTGGCGTCTTGGCTAATGTAGAATTCTACGTTACTTGATCCTACAAACATCCAATGTATTTATCTATTATCTATACACTTTTAGTGTCTGCTTAATATTTATGCTTGTGTTCTCTGCTCTATTGAAACTGACATGTTCGGTAATTGATCTCTTGCTGTTCTCTTTCTAATAAGTTAATTTTAAGCCATAGAGATATGAAAATACTGTCAATTCTCATGATATGACCTGATCATTAAAATGCAAGCCAGACTTGGCGATAACAGAACTGTGTCAAAATAAATAGCTCCAGCGAATTGTTCCTGATAATTTGCGAGATATACACACACTTGATTAATGACACCGTGATATGCCTTGACTTAACTTAATCACTTAAATATCAGTTGATATTGACAAAAAGGGAAAGATTTATGTGACAATGTCTACAGGTCGCAGGTGCAGTCATGGTATGAATTTTAAGTACAGCCTGGGGAGCCTGAGGTGGGTGAGGTGCTACTCGTTCAGCAACATAGCCGCGAGGAAAGAGATAATATTGTATATTCTCTGCTATATATGAAACAAGAATCAACAGCCACACTTTCATGATTAGGTACTGACATCGGGACACATGCAAGACTGATTCTACAAGGGGGGGGGGGGGGGTGTATTTCCATTGTCATTTACTAATATTTCCACAACTTATTCCACACATGTAATGCTATATATATATATATATATATATATATATATATATATGTATATATATACTGTACTAGCCGATCTACCCGTTCTTTGCATGGGAGTTTCTGATTTTCACGGTGGTAAATATAAATGAGTGTTAACAATTTGGTAAATCTATAGAGATGTAAATTTGAGATGTCTTAATGTAAGTAAATATTAATCCGTTGTTCTTGGCGTTACCCAAGGAGCACCAGTAGCAGATACGGTAAAAAGGGACAGGACCATTTTTGTGGTTTATTGAATACTACATACTTGAATTGCAATCCAAATTTTGATCCGATTGTCCATTTGGGTGTTAACGTTCACGCAACGCAAGACACGCATCGGTAATGATGTCATTATGTCAACCCCCTTTTCATCCCCTTTGGGGAGGTTTATTAAAATTCTAATTACGTTGATTTCCTATTTCCCATCTGCAGAATACCTATGATACATTTCAACTACCTAACATATTGGGAAGTAAGAGAATTAGTGATGAGTTAGTCATCAGGGAGTGAGTGAGTGAGTGAGTGAGTGAGTGAGTGAGTGAGTGAGGGCTTTCTCATCTATCTATCTATCTATCTATCTATCTATCTATCTCTCTCTCTATATATATATATATATATATATATATATATATATAAATGGACGTATTTATGTATGTATGTATGTATGTATGTATGTATGTATGTATGTGTGTATGTATGTTCCAGCATAACTCTGGAATGCCTGGAGCAATTAACACCAAACTCGGTACACATATGACGTACAATCTAGAAAAAAATACTGTGGGGGGTAAGACATCCCTAGCACCACTAGGGGTGGGGGTATGAAGGGGGTGACATGTAAAAATCCATAGTTTTCGGGGTTGCGGAGATGAATAGTCACACTCCCGATGCCGTTTAAGTACTAATTCAGCCCCCATCAAAATGACCAACATTAGTGTCAAATCCATTGTTTTTGGGGTTGCTAAGCTGATCGCATTGTGAAAATTGATACGTTCCTTAGACTGGCCGTAAACATATAGGCTATGTATCATCACGCTAAGGGCGGGATGTACCAAGGGGGTAATTCCAAGTTGATCGCAGCAGGTAATTTTTTAGCAGTTGGGCAAAACCATCTGCACTGCAGGGGAGGCAGATATAACATGTGCAGAGAGAGTTAGATTTGGGTGTGGTGTGTTCAATCTGAAATATAATTTGCAGTGTAACAATAAAGCAGCCAGTATTTACCCTGCACAGAAACACTATAACCCACCCAAATCTAACTCTCTCTGCAAATGTTATATCTGCCCCCCCTGCAGTGCACATGGTTTTGCCCAACTGCTAAAAAATTTCCTGCTGCGATCAACTTGGAATTACACCCCAAGCTGTTCCGCTGCGTTATTAGCCCTCTAACCGCTTTATTCTCATCTCCACTGTTACGTTCCTCCTCACCTCCCGGCGCTGCCATTCTTACCGTTGTTTTCCGCGGCAATCGCTGGTATGACCTAACTGATGCTGCGCTGCTTCTCCGTTGCGGTCACTCAGGTATCGTCGTTGTGGGTGGGAGCTGTTAGCAGCCTGGCAAAAGTTCACTTACTGAACGAGGGGAGGTTACAGGTCTCGTACGTTATTGCATACGGGGCCTGCGAAGGACCAGTGGGCATACTATCGGGGCAGGTAACGTAACAAAAAGATCAAAAAGATGTGGAAAACAATGGGACTGAATTACAGCGCCGGGAGATGAGGAGGAATCTAACAGTGGAGATGAGAACGGAGCAGTAAGAGGGCTAATAGCGCAGCGGAACAGCTTAGTACATCCCGCCCTAATTCTATTAGGGGTTGGGTACTGAACTTAAACTGTGTAAAGGGTACCAACAGCTCTCCCAGAGACCTTAAGTGTTGTGCAAAAATCTTTACCTGTTTTACCTCAGAGGAGGATCTTTAAGGAGAGCAAGAAGCTAATGAAGCTAAGCAAGGAGACCTAGGGCCCTTTGAAATAGTCAGCCTGCAAACCTTACATATTTAACATACAGCGGGCGGACCTTGGCCTGTCGTCCCAGCATTTACAGCACTGAGCAGGGCAGCATCAGAGGCGGGACGGGGCAGATAAGGAGGCGGATTACTCTCCTCAGCACCAGCATTTTGACAGCATCAATACAGGGAAGCCCAGAGGTGCGTCCTGACAAAGATTGGTATTACTCTTTAAATTATCTAGCAAAGCACTGGCTGCTGGGATCCTAAAAGCCGGTATCTTGAAAGTATACCGGGAATCCTGACATGCAGTATCCTCGGTGTGTCTTTAGTTACACTACCACAGTTATGACAAAAATAGAAAACATAAGCAACCAGTATTGTGTTTGCATTGAGTGAGACAAAGACACAATTGTGTTTGCATTGAGTGAGACAAAGACACAAAACTTAAAAGTACGAAAGTTGCTACCCATGGCACAACATCTGATATGTGCCATTCCCTCGCACCATACTGCACAAAAACAATAGGTCATTCACATTTGAGCTTTCACCAATTACATTAGAAAAGTGTTAAAGTAAACATGTAAGCTCAAACATGTTTGAGATAATTTGCCCATGTACGAGCACTGGCTTGACGGTGTGCCAATCGAACTGAACCATGTCTACGCACAGAGGCGGATCCAGATCAAAATGACAAGGTGCACCATGACAGTGGAAGAGAGTGTAGTGTTATCTAAGCATGCCTTTGGCGCACATACTCCTGGAAAAGTGAGCATGGTCTTGCAACGAGGGCGTGGCCTCAAAAATAATGCTGTATCTGTATGATCGGGAGAGTGTGATGCCTTGGAAAGACAGAGGGTGACAGGAGTGAAAGGGTGATGACAAGATAGGCAGTGGGTGACAGGGATAGGGTGATGGAGAAAGGCAGTGGGTGACAGGGAGAGGTCGACAGGGAGGGTGATGTAAGGAGGAAAGCAGTGGGTTATGCCCAGGGGCACCGAGAGCTCTGTTGGGCCCCGGAAATGAGGAAGCATGGCCATGTGACAGCAATTATGGCCGGCGGGACTATGAGTGGGATCATTCTCCCCCCCTCCCCCCGTCTCCAGGGCCAGCAACAGAAATTGTGGGGCCCCCTACAGTAATATCTCAGGGCCCCCTCAGATTTATATATATATATATATATATATACACACAGTATATAAGCAATTGAATTTGCTGCGCAAAACTGTTAATGAATATATATATATATATATATATATATATATATTTATTTATACAAATATATAATTATGTATATCTATCCTTCCTCCTTCCTCCCCCACAAACACCACAGTCTGTGTCTCCCTCTCTCCTTCCTCCCAAACATCCCACAGTCTGTCTCTACCCAATGACTCCACGCTGCATTCCCAGCTCCCCCAACCCATCCCAAAACCCTATATCCCCTCACCAATCCACTCATACCTCGGGTAAAGACTTACCTGTACTGCACTCCCAGTATCCAGACTAGTACACCACACAGCAGTTACCATGCGTCACTCACACCCAACCGGATGAGGCCAATGCAGGGCATAGGAATCCTGGCCAGCAGAGCTGCTGCCATGTCCCATAACTGCCTGTAACAGAGCTGGACCCAGAAGAGTGGGCACACACTGCGCCGCACAGTCACTGTGTGTGAGAGGCTCCTCTCACTCTGAGGCTGCGGTCACACTGCCTACAGCTCACTGTCCTATTTGGACAAGGTGGCTCACATCCCTGATGGTCAGTAAGTGGCATATACTTGGGGCCCCTCTGATCCTTGGGGCCCGGTACAGGTGTCCGCTTTGACCCCCCCTGTCACCGGCCCTGCCGTCTCACCCACACACATCATGCAGGGAAAGAGGACTGACTGCCTCCTCATCTGCCTCTCTCCCCAGTCAACACACAGCTGCAGCAGCAGTCAGTCTTCTCTCTCACTGTAAGCAGCGGGCAGACGGGTGCGGTGGTTGCAGCGGGACCCGGGACCCTTCAACAGTCCTGGGTCTGTGGAAAGAGGACCCACTCCCCCCTCTCTGTGCCACTGGTTACGCCAGGGAGAGGGTGACAGGTAGTGGTGACAGGGCAAAGCTGTTGGTAACAGGGAGAGGATGATAGGAAGGGTGACACCAGGGAGAGGCAGTGGATGATGCCAAGGAGAGGCAGTGGGTGATGCTAGGAGAGGGTGACACCAGGGAGAGGGTGACAGCAGTGGTTGACAGGGAGGGTATGCTTGGGGAGGGTGACACAAGGAAGAGACAGTGGGTGACATCAGGGAGGGGCTGATGTCAGGGAGAGGTTGAGAGCATTGGGTGACAGGGAGAGGATGACATCAGGGAGAGGGTGACGTCATGTAGAGGGTGATAGCAGTGGGTAACAGGGAGAGGCAGTGGGTGATGCCAAGGAGAGGGTGACAGCAGTGGGAGACAAAGACACAAAGACAAAACACCCTCAAGATGCCACAAGGCGAAATGTTGGTGAGAGGAGCTTGGACGTACCAGGACCTGACCATGGTCATCCGGATACCCCAGTTTTGTCGGCAAAACACCCCTTCATCATTTGGGACCCATTTAGTGTGTGGAATGTGTACCAAACTGCACCCCACTGGAGGGTAAGTCTTATCCATTTTTAAAGAATACTATTGTATATCAACTTCATGGGAAACAAACATTGAAAGTACTGCCATACCCAAAAGACTTTTATGAACTGTGGACCTTTCATCGATGTTGCACAATCTTTTATGGAAAATTGTTGTATACTATTCCTTTTTACAACTACACTGTTAAAGGTTTTGCGCTGGAATATGCACCACTCTACACATAAATATCCTTCAAGGGACCAGGGGATCCCTTTTATTCCATTAGTAGCATATCTGATACGGTTATAATACTTATTTTTCAGTAGCGCAGCCACTACCTGATCTCTTGTGCTCAAAGAAAGGGTGATACCAGGAAGAGAGTGACAGGGAGATGGTGACGGTATTGTTAGACAGGGAGAGGGTGACCGCAATGGGTGACAGGGAGAGGGTGACGCCTTGGAGAGGGTAACAGCAGTGGATGACAGGAAGAGGGTGACAACAGTGGGTGACGGGGAGAGGGTAAAGCTAGGGAGAGGGTGACTGCAGTGCATGACAGGGAGAGGTGACACCAGGTTGAGGATGACAGCGGTTGGTGACAGAGAGAGTGTGACAACAGGTAGAAGGTGGGAGCAGTGGGTGAAAGTGGGAGGGTGATGCCAGGGAGAGGGTGACAGACGTGGGTGACAGGGAGAGGGTGACATTACACAATAATAAGGAAAAAAAATATATAAATGACGATGTGCCCCCCAAAATAAAAATTAAATTAAAATTAAAAAAAATCTGCCACTGTTCATTTTTTGTTTTTTAACACTACTCTTGTTAATTTTTCTCAAAATGTATAACATTTCCATGTTTTGAACTTTAGGTCCAAATCAATTATACAGATTCAAAAACATTTTGAGCATCTTTAGTTATCTGCAACAAAGTGAAACAAGACATCCAGGACCAGTGTCCTACTGTTAGTTTCTTTCAGCACAAGTAGAGTGCAATGTTATAGTAACTGGCTTGCATTCATTTAATATACCCTTCACTTTCCATCCTCCTTCCTCTCCTCACAATTCTCTGTTGTATGTAGAGATGTGCGCGGACTACCCTCAAGTGTTTTGGTTCTGATACGGATTTTGGTTTGGTTAAAAATAGATTTTTTTTAAATTGATAATCATTGATAAAAATCGATAAAAACAACTACGAAGGCAAGGCTGAGAAAGCTTAGGTTCATTCAGCCTGCCGATCATCACGATGATAATCTCAGATGCCATTGCATCGCAAACACATGGAGGAGGTGGTATGCACTGATGAACACTCCATACTTAGATGGAGAATCTGCACCTAGTTTCAAAGGTACGACCGATGGTGGTTTCTAAAGATGCACATGATGGTATTTGTGCCTCATTGCTTGCACCTCCAGTCAGATAGCTGTGCACCAGGGAAGGGCTCTGTAGCTGCATGAGGCCCGCTATCAAGGAGGGATGGTGGTAACTCCAGTCCTGGGCCCTGACTGAGACAGGCCTGGGTGGCAGCAGTGAGGATCAACGGGGGCCAGGACACCTGCCTGCGCACCAGCAAGGCAGGCAGCCAAGGAGAGACAGAGGTTGAGCTGTGGCTGTATTCTTTCTATAGAGCCGGCCGTGAGCCAATCAGAGCTCACAGGCCGGCAGCCAATCAGGAGCTGCCACTCAGTAGCTCCTGATTGGCTGCTGGTCCGATTGGCTCACGGCCGGCTCTATAAGAAGAAAGAATACTGCCGACCGCGGCTCTATCCCTATGTGGCTGCTTGCCCTGCTGGTTCCCAGGCAGGTGGCCTGGCCCCCATCAAGCCTCACTGCTGCCCTCAAATGGTAAGCTATGGGGCAGTGTGTATGGTGGTGATGGGGGGGGGGGGGGGGATTTGTCAGTCCCGGGCCCCATCATTTCTGATGGCAGCCCTGGCAGCATTAACATAAAGTTGCAGGCATAGTTGCGGCAAAAGGCGCACACTTGGCCGCCACTGTGTCCAACTCAGAATTAGGCCCTATCAGCACTGCTACCATGATCTTTGGGAAAACGTATAGTACCAGTGCTTACCGATGATCCATGTAATAGATAAAAGAAAGGATTTTGTAGTCGGTTTATGTCTACAGGAGTATTTACATGGACAATGGAATGCAGTTGCTAGGTAATATGCAAAGCTTGCTGCGTAGTTATGAATAAACTAAATAACTTCAATCTAAATTAAGAGTGGCTGACATTTCAATGCTGTACAATGTGTATAGTAATAATTGCATTTTGAGGCATTTGTCAAGACAGGAAAAGGAATAATTCATTTTATTAGCAGATTCATTAAATGCATTAATGAACTTTGACTTTGCATACAGTAGGTACAAATTCTGAACTTACTCAAATTGTCTGTGACCGTGATTATTAACGAGGCTCCTGCAAGGCTAATCATAATATACCGTTTTATTAATATTCATCTTTAAACTATGAATCATAAATCAAAGACAACATAAAATCCACCTGAGACAGTTATTATTAATTTTTTATGCAACACAGTATTTGATGTAAAAAAAATCTATAAAGTCCTATTAACAGCAATAATTGATTTGTACATATACAGAAACGTGTGAATGGCTCTTTATGTATTGTTTTACATAAGGGTGTATTCAATAGATGTCGGCCGACATCTCAGTATTCAATGAGCAGTCAAATCCGACAGGGTTTGGCCGTTCCTGACAATGCCAACCAGACTTTTTTAAAGTTGATTTGACATTGTCGGAACCGGGGGCCAAAACCTGTCGGATTTGGCCGCAGGATCCGTCAAAACACATGTATCTGCGGCTAATCCGTCGATCCACATGTTTTCCGACAAGTCAGAATTCCCAACTTGTCAGAGAAACGGAGGCAGCATTGAATAGGTCAGAACCCCTTCCGACCTAAAAAAGTTGGAAACTGACGTCTTTCCGACAAGACGACAGTTTCCGACTTCAATTGAATACAACCCATTATATGAAGGGACTAGATTATAATTGGTCATTATAGTAAATGGTCCTACCGTACACCATTCAGAGACCACTAAAAATGATGCATACAATTGCTTCTCAGTGGATAACGGTCAATTGAGATATGATCGAATGGATGACAGAATTGTGGGAGGGATGTACAGTAGTCAACAGACGGGCAATCAAAATGTAGTTGTCATAATGCCAACATCACAATGTTGGAAGTTATGATGTCATTATTATCAAAATGTTGACAGGCGACACGCCGGCATTGTCAGAATATTGACAGGTGAAATGTCATCATGTCAACACTAGGGTTAAGGCCAGGCAGGTGGGTTATGGTTAGGCTGTGGGAGTAGGTTAGGTTTGTGGAGGGGGTGGGGTAGGTTTAGGCACTAGATGGAGGGATAGGGTCAGGGGTACCACTAGACCTTGTAACACAGTGTGCAGGTCAAACACCAGTGGCTTCATGGAAGAGGTGTGGCTTTGTGGTAAGGGGGCATGGCCTGCACCCCCCGCACCCCCATAGTGATGCAACTGGTTAGGGGTAGGGAATAAGGTTACAGATAGCTAAGAAATATTTGAACACCAGAGCATTAGGGGTAGGCCATCGGGGACAATTTTGTCACTGTCTACATAATGAATGACAACAAGGTCATCGTCCACGTTATGACCATGTTGACATGATGAATGTTGACATTTTTGTCTGTCAACATTTTGTACCCAACCCTCTTGGGATGGTTTGTCTACTCAATTATGTGATAATCAATAATCAACTTTTCCATTGACTCCAAAATGGTGATGGTCAAATATAGGGAATAATAACCATCAGCCTCATCTTGTGACCCTATCAGCATTATCGTTGCCAAATTTCATACCAATCAGCTCTGGCATTAGATTTTGTTCCCGCAATTTATCTTTCCTGTGTCTGCACCTTGCACTCTACTCTATAGGTGAATCATTTTGCCCAATGTAGATTTTTTATAAGGATAATGGGAGTAATTCAGAGTTGATCGCAGCAGCAAATTTGTTAGCAGTTGGGCAAAACCATGGCCCTCATTCCGAGTTGATCGGTCGGTATTTTTCATTGCATCGCAATGAAAATCCGCTTAGTACGCATGCGCAATATTCGCACTGCGACTGCGCCAAGTAATTTAACAATGAAGATAGTATTTTTACTCACGGCTTTTTCATCGCTCCGGCGATCGTAATGTGATTGACAGGAAATGGGTGTTACTGGGCGGAAACACGGCGTTTTATGGGCGTGTGGATGAAAACGCTACCGTTTCCGGAAAAAACGCAGGAGTGGCTGGAGAAACGGAGGAGTGTCTGGGCGAACGCTGGGTGTGTTTGTGACGTCAAACCAGGAACGACAAGCACTGAACTGATCGCACAGGCAGAGTAAGTCTGAAGCTACTCTGAAACTGCTAAGTAGTTTGTAATCGCAATATTGCGAATACATCGGTCGCAATTTTAAGAAGCTAAGATACACTCCCAGTAGGCATAGGCTTAGCGTGTGTAACTCTGCTAAATTCGCCTTGCGACCGATCAACTCGGAATGAGGGCCCATGTGCACTGCAGGTGTGGCAGATATAACATGTGCAGCGAGAGTTAGATTTGGGTGGGTTATTTTGTTTCTGTGCAGGGTAAATACTGGCTGCTTTATTTTTACACTGCAATTTAGATTTCAGTTTGAACGCACTCCACCCAAATCTATCTCTCTCTGCACATGTTATATCTGCCCCCCCCTGCAGTGCACATGGGCCCTCATTCCGAGTTGTTCGCTCGCCAGTTGCTTTTAGCAGCATTGCAAACGCTAGGCTGCCGCCCTCTGGGAGTGTATCTTAGCATAGCAGAATAGTGAACGAAAGATTAGCAGAACTGCTACTAAATATTTTCTTGCAGTTTCTGAGTAGCTCCAGACCTACTCCTAGATTGCGATCAGCTCAGTCCGTTTAGTTCCTGGTTTGACGTCACAAACACGCCCTGCGTTCGGCCAGCCACTCCCCCGTTTCTCCAGACACTCCCGCGTTTTTCCCTGACACGCCCGCGTTTTTTAGCACACTCCCGGAAAACGCTCAGTTACCACCCAGAAATGCCCCTTTCCTGTCAATCATTTACCGATCAGCAGTGCGACTGAAAAGCGCCGCACGAACAACAGCAAATCTACTAAGTTTTGTGTTAAATAACTTATCGCATGCGCTCTGCGTACCATGCGCATGCGCAGTTAGCAACAAATCGCAGCATAGCGTAAATCAGCAACGCGCGAACAACTCGGAATGACCACCATGGTTTTGCCTAACTGCTAACAAATTTGCTGCTGCGATCAACTCTGAATTAGGCCCATGGTGCTATCAGTCAATTCATTCTGAATCATGTTGCAGGACTGACGAATCTTTTAGCATCCATATGATTCTGTAAAATGTTTGGGTTCAGGACATTTTATTAAGTCTTGAATAAGTTTGTCTTATACAGTGTACAGCAGAAAAAAAAAAAAAAAAACATTTTACATGTAGGAAAATAAAAGTTTAATTCATGACAAACTGAATTTATAAAATTACATCACAGCTTCTCCAGCTTGCAGATCTGATGTTTTTTTTCTGCCTTGAACTTGCTTTGAACTTGAATCCTGTGTTTAAAATGTATAAAACAGTTGGATGATTCATCGTTTACTGCTAAAGGTTTCTTTGGTGCCTCACTGTAGGATCCCTTGGTCTAGGCACAGGCATCTCATTTTTTGAAGAACGCAGCAAAACTCAACCTATTTTCCCATCTATTTTCTCTATGTATACAATAAATAGTTTTCTGTAAACATTTAGTGTGTGTTTTTGAATTGAAATGGACGTTTTATATATATATATATATATATATATATATATATATTTGGTTTACTGATAGTGTTATTAGAGCATATCCATATCGACTGAAGCCAAAAGCACACAATCAGATATCACCTTTTATTAGTCTGACTACACTTAATTGATATCACCTGATATTTGATTGGTTGGGTTACAGTATCTCATTGCACCATATTATTATACAAGACCTAAGAGGGGAGACTGATAAATATTCCAACAGGATGATCTATTACCACGGTTTACAACTGAAATACCACCAACAGGTCACATGTGAGGATTTCTCTCTATGGAATACATTCGAAATGCCGGCAGTTGGGATGCCGACAGACACATGACCAACTGCAGCATCCCTACACTGAAGATGCCGACATCAGAGGGAGTAAGTATTTCTATCACCCCCTTGTCCCCTAACCTAACCATAACCCACGGGTGGGGTGGGGGGGGCTGGGGCTAACCTTCTGAGGCTTTCGGCTACGGCTAACCATCAGGGGGCGGCTAGGGCTAACCACATCCCAGAGTGCCTAAACCTAAACCAACCTAGTGCCTAACCCCCCCCTCCCCCCGTGGGGTCCTAACCCTGAACCCCGATACTCCCCTTCGGATTGCCAGCTGTCGGTGATCCGGCACCGGTCTCCCGAGTGGTCTCAGGATTCTGGCATCAGTCACATGACCGCCGGCATCCTGACAGCTCTACAGGAGTATGGAATACAGCCATGAAAAATAAATACATCAATTAAAAAAAATAAACAAAATACTGATTTCTAGGACATAGAAACCCAGGAGCAATAACGAAGCTAACTAAAGAACAGCTTGCTAACAGTGCCAGATTTGATCAGTGTAGCCAGCTGATGAAATGCACGAGCTGTTTGTTAGAAAAGAATCACAAGGAAAGATTTTCCAAAAACAAGTTGAGCAGCCTCTGGGATTGGCAAACCTGAATGTGTGTAGACCTATGATCCTTGAAACCTCAAGAAAATATTTATTTTTGCTCACAATCATTGATAGTCAGTGAAGATAAACAATAGTCTACGGTATCTGCTTCACAGCAGGAAGTACTGAAGAAACTCATAGCATGCAAGATGTTTCACAGGATGCAATAAATATACAAGGCACAGACAATAGGGCAGAGTGCAAAAGTTGTAAGATGCAAGCCATCTTGATATAAAACAGAATTGTGGCTCAGACCAAAATGCCATGCAACCTCAAATAGTATACTATAGTAGAGAAACAGAAGCTTAACCATGGGCAAAGTATGCTAATGTTATATGTAGATGAGCAATCACGACAACCTTTTTATTATTTCATGTGTATGTATTAATTTTATAGATATTAGCGGTATACTTTCTTTACTCCTTTGGTTCTGGGTGTAGGACCTAGGCTGCTTTTACCTTGCAGATCTTATTGCCACTCCATCTCACTGTATAAAATAAAATCCATATGAAGAATGGACTGAATGGCAGCATATAAGAATGTCTGGAAGCAAGGGCTATGTACATGTACTAAAAGAAGTGTTGAAAGCTCATGCAAAGTATATCTCGTATCAAACACCAACAAGGTAACATTAATTGATTAAGTACATTGGGTCTAATTCAGACCTGATTGTAGATGTGCTAAATTTAGCACATCTACGATCAGTCACACAGACATGCGGGGGGACGCGCAGCACAGGCTAGTCCACCCCGCATGTCAGGCCCGACCCCCCCACACAAGTACAAAGCATCGCACAGCGGCGATGCTTTTGTACTTTAGGAGTAGCTCCCTGCCAGTGCAGGTCCTGCGTGCTGACAGGAGCTACTTGTCGCTGTGAGGGTTGCAGCAGCTGCGTGTAACATCATGTTGCCACCGCGCCCCCCCCCCCCCCCCCCGAATGGTTCGGGCACGCCTGCATTGCCCAGATTGCACCCCTTATACAGAGGCCAAACGCCGCCGGCCCGCCCCCTCCCGCCCAGCAACTGCCTCTGCCTGTCAATCAGGCAGAGGCGATCGCAGGGCTGAGACAGCTGTCGGCTGTCTGGCATGCGCAGGCACACTGCAGTGCATGCGCAGTTCAGACCTGATCGGCTGCTGCGCGAAAACTCACAGCACCGATCAGGTCTGAATTAGGTCCATTGTCCACAAGACTAAATAAGAACATTCCAGCTAAACACCTGCTCTGGAAGATGTGGAAACTGCTTACCAATGAAAAGTTACGTTTATTAAAGCTGCTCGTGAACAGAGGAAATCTTTACCAAGTAACCACCAGATAAGCTGGTCTATGTTAGTCATTTAAAGTTTGGAAGGGTATCTGCTTCTCTATTTAGTTCTGATCTTGGTTTAACAGAAAGACAAACAAAAGTTTAGTATTGTTCTCAAAAACACTTTGCAACTAAGTACCTCAAACATTAATCCAGACTCTGAGAGAGGAAGATGTTAGCATTATGCAGTACTCAACCCAAGTACTGAAATCAGTTCAAGATTAAATCAGTTTAGGATGGCAGAAACCGAAGGTGCATTAACACTGATTAATACAACGTACCTGAAGTTGGAATGAGAAGACAATGTCCTAGCTAACAATGAGAGGTGCAAACAAAAAGTGGGGGAATTATTGTACTTGGCAAAACCTCCAACATGGTGCCCAGAGACATGGTCTCCAGGCGTCTCCCCCGTTGTAACTTTTGCACAGGCTGCATTTACTTGGTCTGCACCATGTCAAGATATGGATGCTACTCCCTGCTCCCTCTCAGTGCCACCCTGGCAGCTGCCACCCAGAGGCCAATGCTTCCACAGCCTCTGGGAGTTACAAAACTGCATGGCAACAAGTAAACGTCCAGGTATTGCAGCCATAATGATCATGGTCTACAGTTGTGTGACCAAGCATCCCTAAAGGGATTGATATGCAGTCAGGAGAGATATGTAATATCTTAAAGAGAATCAAAACATGATTCTGAAGGTTTTACAAAAAGTTGGTCTTAAACTTGCAATCTATGTGAATATACAAACATTTTTATTTTATGATTGCAATTATCACAAGTCAACATGTGGTAAATTCATATAATTAGGGGTTAGCCAAATATAGTAAAACGATCCAGGATGTGTTATTATTACTATTCTTTATTTATACAGCGCTGATATATTATGCAGTATTGCCAATTGAAGGGATCATGAGTCATGACACAAAAAAATCACATACAATAATATAAAACTTAAGGTAAAGATGACACTGTCCAAATGGTAATACATCCTACAGTAATACCCCTTTTACACCGAGCTTTTGATCCGGTCTATTGCCAGGTTAATCCAGTTTAAAAGGGTTCCCCCAGGTCCAGTAACCCGAGAATCCAACCCGGCTAGCATGCAGGGTTGGTCCTGGTATAACCCGGGTTGCAGTGCAGTGTTAACGGGTACGCTGGGTTAATGCAAGCCATCACCCATTTACTGTGTAGGGAGAGGCGGCGTTTGGAGATCATTTCATCTTCAACATGCGTCAGTGGAGACGTCACCAACCCAGCATATTGCCAGGACATGCCGTTTGTCTAAAAGGGGTCTCAGCCGAGTCGCATCCGGGAAAAAGCTGTGTACAAATACCGGGTGTGACTCGGTATTTAGGCATAAAAGCGATATACAGTAAGTGGTGTGGACAACCATTGTCAAATGAGGTTTTGGAATGCACATAGACTTCCAATCTGACATGGAGCTGATTATACTAATCGCTCCCTCACATTAGAAGCATGAGGAAGAGAGGGTAGTGCATAGGGGTCTATTTATTAAGCCTTGGATGGAGATAAAGTAGATGGAGTTAAAGTATCAGCCAACCAACTCCTAATTGACATTTTTCAAACCCAGCCTGTGATATGGCAATTAGGAGCTGATTGGTTGGTACTTTATCTCCGTCCACTTTATCTCCAGCCAAAGCTTAGTAAATAGACCCCATAGCGCCTGAGGGGGGTGCTGAGAGGTAGATGCTTAAAGCAAACAGAATGCTTCAAAAAGCCTTGCCCCATGCATAAGAAACGTAGCTGTGCAAGTAATAATGAGAGTTTTTGTTAAACCTTTATAACAACTATAGCATTAAGATTAGCTACATGTTTATTGATAATCTGAATTTTTTGCATTTTGTTCTATGACTTACTGTAATGCAAGATCCCCGAAGAGGCCACAAACAGAAAAAATCTGAGACTTGAAAAATTGCTTTATCTATTGCTAAATACTAGACAAATGCCAGGGGCATAGCTCCCAGAGGTAATGGACACATCTGCCTCTGTCCCTAAGCCCTGAAGGGGCACCTGCATGTACAGCAGCACCTGTGTGGGGGATGCGGTCAAGAGCCCGCCGGACGGGATCCCGGCGGTCGGAATACCAACACCGGGATCCCGACTGGTACAATCCTGACATATTCTCCCTCTGTGGGTGTCCACGACACCCATAGAGGGAGAATAAATGAGTGCCCGCAGCGTGGCGAGCGCAACGAGCCCACAAGGGGCTGCCTTGTGCTCGCCCCCCTGTCGGGATTGTGCCAGTCGGGAACCCGGTGTCAGTATTCCGACCGCCGGGATCTCGTACTGATCTCGTAGTCGATACTGATTCCCTGTGTGGTTCACAGCAGGATCCAAATGTGACCGCTGATCTTCCAACGGAGCTCTGCAGCACACCTGCTGCTGCTTAGTTAAATGTTCTGTCCCAGGAGCCCTGCTAACACCTGTAATAGGAGACAAGAAAGCTCCTGCTTGGTATCGCTAAGCCTGCGCTGCAGCAAGCAACGGTGCACCCACCACTGCTGCTCATTTATGTAATGGAACCCTCTGATGAATGCTGATTCGGCATGCTGCAGATGGTCGAATCACAGCATAGCTGGAGCCCTGCCAATTCACTACGGGCTCTGGTTCCTGTAGGCCGGCTGAGAACGCTATATACAGATGGATCGGCGCTAATCGTGGCTCCGTCTGTGCCTGGGCGCGCCCCATTCACTAGAATGTGAGCGTCTCTGTGCGCTCCCGGTGTGACTAGGCGGACGGATCGTATGTGATGGAGCCGCATCAGATGAGCGCGGCTCCATTTACATATAATTCTGTAAGTCGTGGGTATATATATATATATATATATATACAGTAGATATATATATATATACACACACACACCATATTTGCGTTCTGGTTTTTTTAAGGAGGGGCATCAAACTCCAACTTGCATCTGGTCGACTGGGATGAACTTACGCACCTGGCAAATGCTGCATGGCTAATTCAAGACTATTGTATCAAGTTTGAATATCAGTGACTAAAACGCCTTACAGCAACATTACTATTGGTTCCATATTTCTTGAAAATATATTTGAAAATCAACTCCTCTGAAAAATGAAATGTTCAAAAAAGCACTAAAGGAGTCCTGTCTGGATTATCAGTTTCTATATTTAGGACAGAAAATACTAAGCCTTTATACGGTAATGCAGATGTGATATTCCTGTTATAACAATCCTACAGTATTTCTACTGTAGGCATTAACTGCTGAGATTTACCACATGCAGTGCAGACTTACCAGATCCAACCTGTTACACATTCCCTAATAGCTTTTCTATTAGTCAGAATCCCAGCTGTGTCAGTGCTGAAGTGTTCTTAAAAAAGTATCAAAGTACTCAATAAAGGGTATGTTTGTCATACTCCCAAAACTGCTAATAAGTTTGGAAAACAACAAAAGTGGTTTAAAGTAGACCATTTTAAAAGACCAAGAACATCACCTAGTGCGTTCTATCTCCGAGTGATTGTGGATAATAAGTCCCTGTCATTATCTTGTGATATTTATAATGCAATCTCCTATGATGTGTTTGTCCAGTGCATTTGTGATGAAAACCATACACATCCCCCCCTAGTGGTGACAATTATCACGGATATTGACAGGCGTCGGCACCCACTGAAGACTCAGGCTCTCCATCCACAACATATAAAAAAAGAGTGGTGGTTATCACTCCAGAGCAGGGAAGGGATGTGTCTCTCATGGCCCAGGCAGACAGAGAGATCATTTTGGAGGGGGTGGATTGTGAGATCAGCCAGTATGACAGCCAGGAGAGAGGAAGGGGACAGAGATGAGAGATGGTGAGAAGGGACAGAGATGAGAGAGAGACGGGAATATATGAGAGAGATGAAGGAGAGGGGGACATAGATGAGAGAGACAGAAGGAAAGAGGGAGAAAAGATGACAGAGTTGGGGGGATGTGGAGCAGAAAAATGGGGGGATGGGTGAAAGATTAAAGAGAAGGGGGGAGAGAGACAGAGATGAGAGAGGGAGCAGAGATGAGAGAGATATGAGGAGAGGGGGAGCAGAGAAGATAGAGATGGAGGTTAGGGGGGAAGAGGTGAGAGAGAAGGGAAGGGGAATCACAGATGCAAGAGATGGGGGATAGAGGACAGAGCTGAGAGAGGGGAGATGAGATGAGAGAGATGAGGCTATGGGGAAGAGATGAGGGGGATGGAGGACAGGGATGAGAGTTTTGGCAGAAATGAGAAAGATAGGAGAAAAGGGGAAAGAGATGAGAGAGAACAGAGAAGATAGAGATGGAGGTTAGAGGGAAGAGGATAGAGAGAAGGGCAGGGGAATCACAGAAGCAAGGGATGGGAAGATGAAGGACAGAGATGAGAGAGGGGATATGAGATGAGAGAGATGGGATTAGGGGGAAGAGATGAGAGAGGAGGGAAGGGGAAAAAATGCAAGAGATGGGGGAGAGGGGGCCACAGATGAAAGAAGAGTGGGAGCAGGGAAGAAAGATACAGTTAAGAGACAGAGTTATATGGATGGGGAGGGGACAGACATAAAAGAGAAAGACAGGAAAAGGGAACAGAGAATGAGTGAGACAGACAGGGGGGCAGGGAGGAGAATGAAATAGAGGTGAGACAGAAATGAGAGAATGGCAGACAGGGGAAGGGGGACCCATCCAAAATACTATATATATATATAAGCTCCTGGTTCCAGCCATCACACCAACATAAAGTAATCCCACTACCCTGACACTGACTAGACACTGTTCACTTCTTTAGTCCTAGTAATGGGCCAGATAACTTGGCATTGGTCATCCTGTCCCCAACACAAGTCAGCTAAAAAAGTTTCCTCCCAAGCACTGACTAGCTGAACACCCATGTGGTCCACCTGTAAAGCTGTTTTGTATGTGCAGAAGAATGTGGAGGATTAACACTATCTACAGCTTAAACCTGCAGACTCTCAGAAGAAGAACTAGTCTCTCCCACAACAGTCTGTGGCAAACTACCTTTTTGCCTAATTAAACATGATACCAAACACTTTTATTAAAAAGTACATGATAAAACTTCATAAGTTCACATGAACATTGTAAAAGAATATATCGAGATACAGCCAAGGAATTTTGTTAGATTCAACAGTTGGAAAGATCAAGCCACCCTCACCTTTGCAGGTGTGAGCTCAACAGGGTGTGATGACGAACTGAACAAGAGACAGTAACTGATTTAACCCAACGCGTTTCGTCAGTATGATTTCCTAAGGGGTTTATATATGGTATCACAAAAAAGAGAGAAAGAAATCCTTCATGGATGAGGACATCCATATTCCATATATATAATAAAATATTTCTGTTAGAAAGTTAAAATGATTGAATCGAATGGTCCACACAGTTATAGGGCAATGGAACCAAGCATGAAAAACTTTCTTTATGAATATTCGACTCTTTACACTGAGCCTGATTGTAATTCCTGTAATCTTAGATATTATCTCTGAACAGGGTCATTATACTGAGCCTGCAACTATCAGAAAAGGCACATGCAGCAACCAGGTTCAGAATTCAGAGGGGCATTGTTGACTTTGTTTGGGCATTGTTGCTGTTTACATCTTGTCACAGCTACAAGTATAAAATAATTATTTTTATGTAAGAGTATTTAAACTTTTTTTTAAAGAGCCTTACATTTTTTTTTATAATACTACACAGTAAGGGACCTCAGGCTTTGTTTCTTAGGTACCTTTGGTGGAAGGGTTTTCCATCATCATATATTGGGATTGTGTACTTGCAGAGATATGTAAAAGGTGGCAATCTATGTTTGGTGAAGCTTAACATTCCCATTCCTGAAGAAGGACCGAAAAAGGGAAATACAGGATCTAAAGACCTTCCAGATAAACTATATATATATATATATATATATATATATATAGATATATATATATAGATATATATATATAGATATATATATAGATAGATATCAAGAATTCTTAATGTACACATAAGTTATATTTATATTGACTCTATGCTTTTCACTAGGCCCGGTGTGGCAAGCATCTATCCAGGAAGAGCAGCTTCAGTTATGACCAAAAAGACTCTTTACAGCTACATTTTGCGTGTGTTCTTTAATATTTATGTCACAATTTGGGATGAATACCTGGGCCAACTAATACGGAGGTCGAGGTAGTCTGAGGCAGATGAGTTGATCTTCTAGACAGTAACCCTGGACACCTGACGGTAAGACTCGTAGAGTACACACAGCAGGCCTTCTTGCCCATAAGGCTTTATGCACCTACTGGTACTGGGATGCCCACCAGGACTTATGCCACTGGTGACAGTACGAGCTTACTGCCGAGATGACCACAGTTGCCTGTTGGTAGAAAAGACGGGGATAAGAATTGAAAGACTAAGGACTTGTAAACGAACATGACTAATTGTGCAGTAGCAATACTAAAGATGAGAGATTTGTAATGGTGTATATGGTAATGCAGAAGTAGTTAGTGAATTGTGGGGTTAGTAATGTGGAAGTTGGAGGTGCAGTTGTTAATGGTATACCAATGAACAACAAGATAACAATTAAGGAAACAAGGAGTATAAAGTAAGATGAAGAAATAAGTATTTTCCATGGGTAAACCCACACTGAACCTGATGATGAGACAGACAAAGTTTTTAGGGCAGGACTGGGTCAAGCAGAGACTCTTTAGCATGAGAGCTCACAAGACCGTCAGTTTCTCACTAGAGGTAGGAACTATAACCAGCATTTGAGGAGTGCACAGGAAGGGAATATAACAGGTGCCTGCACCAATAGAAACTAAGAGGTCTTAATGATCAAACCTCATGCAACTGTCCTGCTGCACATCCACACACACTACAAATTACTTATCAATGGGAAACGTGTCCCCATTGCCAAGTGCCTGGTGGCTACCAGGCACCCCTGTGGCAACGTTGCCAAGCTCCGAGCGGGACCTGGAAGCTCCAGCAGGCGGAGAAGGCGCAGCGTCCCAGTCGCCTGGCAACAGCCGGGACCTGCATACTCCTCGAGCCATGCCTGCTAACAGTTTATGTTGAAATAAATACATTTGAAAATAATTTAATTTAGAATTATTATTTTTTTGTGAGACCCTCACAAAACAATTCATTGGCTCTGAGTGAATAAAACTCACATTATGTAAAATTTTACTAAACAATTCCACTCACCTCTACTGCTCAAAAGAATATACCTCCAATTGCAAGTGGAAACACGTCCTGCAATAGGAAAATTGAGGAAAATATCTGTTGTATACAACGCCAAGCAATTTTTAGTTAAAAATGAGAAAAATAAAATCTATGGGCGATTAAAAAGAAGGCACATAGAGAATACTCTATGTGCAGGTGCCTACAATATGGTTTATATAACCTTGGATAACATTAACCTTTTAATTAGTCCTTGTGGTGCAAAGAAAAATATTGCACCATTATAAAGGCATTCAGCGTGTGGAAATACTAGTCGTGATTTTCTTGAAAGTTGCGTTTTTAGCAAAGCTGCAACAGCAAGTACAAGTCTTGTGGAAATCTAATCTCCTGGTGTTAATTGACTGTGACATAGGTACAGTACATGGAATGATCTAAGCATGAACTCTGAGGCAGTTTACATTTTGCTAATTATGCAGTTGGGATGAAAACAACAATTTTTCAATGCATTGTTTGCTAAGAAGCCCGGCTGGATACAAATGATACAAAGCAAATACTGATTAAAGTGAATGCAGTTGTGAGAATACTATCATAAAAATGTCTGCCTTTCAACTGTAGCTTTAAGATGACGACCAATCTAGGAACTACTGTAACAATGATGGAGTTACAGTTCCACCACTACAGGATATGGGGAATAGGGGTCCTGTGAATGCCTTTCTATATTCTAAGAGCAGAATAGGGGCTCTGGAGCCTGGTGCAACAATGTTGGACAATCTCCTAAATTTTGCATTGGGGCTGAACAGTGATGCATTTCACTCTTGTGTTTATTATGTTATTTGTATTAGTCTACAATTGTATTAATTGATGCTAGAATAAATGTCTCTATTTTGCAGTTATCTATGTGAATATCCATCCTTGGGTCTCAATGCCAGGTTTCTCCATGCTCCAAAGAACTAACTGGCACTATCAGGGTATGGGAGGTGGGTCCGTGAGAGCGGCGGTGGTGAGCGGCAGTCACATGACCGCATCCCGGATATGGAGCTGATAGTGTTGTCTATAGTTCAGATCCCCTGTGATGGGTTCCACAGTGCCCCTGGAATGGAATGTCCGAACGCCGGGATCCTGACCGGATCCCACTGGGATGGTTGTGGAATATTTATCTTTGCTGAATTGAATATGCACCCATTAGAGTTTAAAAGGAAAAGTAGCAATGTTTGCCTACTGTACTCAATGGTGATATACGCAGTCAGGCATTGCGGTGATTTCCTGCAGCACATTGTCAAGAATTGTATCAGCCCTAGAGTGTCTGAAGCTGACCCCTAGTGATACAAGACTAGCTGATCCCTTAATGCTCTGCAAGACTCTTATGGAGGTACCGTACAATGTATCATCATCCATAGGGGTATATTTACTAAGCTCCCGATTTTGACCGAGATGCCGTTTTTTCATCAAAGTGTCATCTCGGTCAATCTCGGTCATTTACTAAACACTAATCACGGCAGTGATGAGGGCATTCGTAATTTTTTGCTAGTTCAGGTAAAAAATTACGAATGAATACACCATCGGTCAAATTACGCCTGTTTAGATACGAATCTCGGTCATTTACTAAGCAAAAAAACACAAAACACTGCCGTGAAAAATTACAATTCGCAAAAAAGTCCTAAAAAAAAACAGACCTGCTTTTTTTATTCGTGATTTGAGATGCATGCAGGGATCCATGAGATCCGTGCATGTATATCAATGGGAAGGGGTGGGAAAGTGTTTTTTGTTGTTAAAAAAAATTGCGTGGGGTCCCCCCTCCTAAGCATAACCAGCCTCGGGCTCTTTGAGCCGATCCTGGTTGCAGAAATATGGGGAAAAAAATGACAGGGGTTCCCCCATATTTAAGCAACCAGCATCGGGCTCTGCGCCTGGTCCTGGTCCCAAAAATACGGGGGACAAAAAGAGTAGGGGTCCCCCGTATTTTTAAAACCAGCACCGGGCTCCACTAGCTGGACAGATAATGCCACAGCCGGGGGTCACTTTTATACTGCGCCCTGCGGCCGTGGCATCAAAAATCCAACTAGTCACCCCTGGCCGGGGTACCCTGGGGGAGTGAGGACCCCTTCAATCAAGGGGTCCCCCCCCCCAGCCACCCAAGGGCCAGGGGTGAAGCCCGAGGCTGTCCCCCCCCATCCAATGGGCTGCGGATGGGAGGGCTGATAGCCTTTGTTGAAAAATAAAAGATATTGTTTTTAGTAGCAGTACTACAAGTCCCAGCAAGCCTCCCCCGCATGCTGGTACTTGGAGAACCACAAGTACCAGCATGCGGCGGAAAAACTGGCCCGCTGGTACCTGTAGTACTATTACTAAAAAAATACCCAAAAAAACACAAGACACACACACCGTGAAAGTATAATTTTATTACATACACACATACATACATACTTACCTTAAGTTCCCACGCAGGTCGGTCCTCTTGTCCAGTAGAATCCAAGGGGTACCTGTTGAAAAAATTATACTCACGAGATCCAGTGGTCCAGGCTCCTCGGCAAATCCAGGGTTAATCCACGTACTTGAATAAAATAAAAAAACGCTGTCACGACCACGAACTGAAAGGTGACCCATGTTTGCACATGGGTCACCTTGCCCCGAATGCCAGAAACCCACTTTGCCTTCTGGCTAAGTGGGTTTCTTCAGCCAATCAGGGAGTGCCACGTTGTAGCACTCTCCTGATCAGCTGTGTGGTCCTGTCCTCACTGACAGGCAGCACACGGCAGTGTTACAATGTAGCGCCTATGCGCTACATTGTAACCAATGATGGGAACTTTCTGCTCAGCGGTGACGTCACTTTAGGTCAACCGCAGGGCAGAAAGCTCCCATCATTGGTTACAATGTAGCGCATAGGCGCTACATTGTAACACTGCCGTGTGCCGCCTGTCACTCAGTACAGGAGCACACAGCCGATCAGGAGAGTGCTACAACGTGGCACTCCCTGATTGGCTGAAGAAACCCACTTAGCCAGAAGGCAAAGTGGGTTTCTGGCATTCGGGGCAAGGTGACCCATGTGCAAACATGGGTCACCTTTCAGTTCGTGGTCGTGACAGCGTTTTTTTTATTTTATTCAAGTACGTGGATTAACCCTGGATTTGCCGAGGAGCCTGGACCACTGGATCTCGTGAGTATAATTTTTTCAACAGGTACCCCTTGGATTCTACTGGAGAAGAGGACCGACCTGCGTGGGAACTTAAGGTAAGTATGTATGTATGTGTGTATGTATTTAATAAAATTATACTTTCACGGTGTGTGTGTCTTGTGTTTTTTTGGGTATTTTTTTAGTAATAGTACTACAGGTACCAGCGGGCCAGTTTTTCCGCCGCATGCTGGTACTTGTGGTTCTCCAAGTACCAGCATGCGGGGGAGGCTTGCTGGGACTTGTAGTACTGCTACTAAAAACAATATATTTTATTTTACAACAAAGGCTATCAGCCCTCCCATCCGCAGCCCATTGGATGGGGGGGGACAGCCTCGGGCTTCACCCCTGGCCCTTGGGTGGCTGGGGGGGGGACCCCTTGATTGAGGGGGTCCCCACTCCCCCAGAGTACCCCGGCCAGGGGTGACTAGTTGGATTTTTGATGCCACGGCCGCAAGGCACTATATAAAAGTGACCCCCGGCTGTGGCATTATCTGTCCAGCTAGTGGAGCCCGGTGCTGGTTTTAAAAATACGGGGGACCCCTACTCTTTTTGTCCCCCGTATTTTTGGGACCAGGACCAGGCGCAGAGCCCGATGCTGGTTGCTTAAATATGGGGGAACCCCTGTCATTTTTTTCCACATATTTCTGCAACCAGGATCGGCTCAAAGAGCCCGAGGCTGGTTATGCTTAGGAGGGGGGACCCCACGCATTTTTTTTTCAAAAATTACATTGTTTACTTTAAAAAAAAAAAAAAAAAAACCCCAGCACGGATCACACAAATCCGGCCGAGATTGATTGTAAAAAAAAACGGCAGTGTTTTGCTAATCACTGCCGTTAAATTAGGTAAAAAAACACGAATGACATCGACATCGGAAGCAAAGAAAAACACGAATGCGACAGCTTAGTAAATTAGTCGTAATCCATTCAAAAAGTTGCAGTTTTACACTGTCGATGTCATTCGTGATTGAACTTTGACCTTTTTTCGGAAATTACGAATCTTAGTAAATAAACCCCATAGATTCCACATGAATAAAGCACAGACAACTGCTGGCACACATATTACAGTAACTCTATTTAATTGATTGTGATATTTAAGCTATAGGATGATCCAGCAGCAGCACAGGACCAAAAACAAAAAAATGTATCTCCAAGAGCTGTGGTTCTCATACAAATCTATGAAATGTGAAGAGACACACCAAATGATACTAAGCAAAAGTCGCTACCTTGTATACCATTATCCTTATTTTTGTATATTGTTAGGTTGCAAAGTATTTTTCTAATATATAATACTTGAGTTATAATTAGAGATGTGTGCAGGCCCATTTTTGCTAGTTCGTCGGAGGGTTATGGTTTCACCAAAATAGCCGCCCTGGTTTTGGATCGAGATAAAAAAAAAAAAAGATAAAAACAGCTACTGTATAATTATGTTAGTTTTGCAATCCAAGCCCAATTCAAAACCCATTATTTGGATTTAAAGTCCAAATTTCGAACCACGGGAAGATACAAACCAGGACTTGGTTCGGTTCGGGTCTTCTCTGGAGAGCCAGACCGAGATTTGTTTCGGTTCGGATCCACTAAATTTTGGTGGGTTCAGATTTCTAGAGAACTGAATTGCACATATCTAGTTTTAATATATATTATAATCGAAACAAATGCTACCAAAGAGTCTCCTTGTGAAAATGTGTATTAGTTAAAAGAAAATGGAGTCCATTCTTGTAGATTTAACCACTCCAAACTAATGTATGTAAGCAGCTTTTTTAAGTTGCTGACCATATTTGGAAGACTTCGGCTGCAATCACCCCTTGCCCACCTGCAGCCCAAACCACGCTGGCCGCCTTGGCTCCCGTGACCACTTCCCGTTACTCAAAATTAGGAGACATGGCCTCTTGGGTAGGGGGCATGACCTCGTGGGAAGTGCTGGGAACACGGGCCCGCCCCCATTGTCGCCGCTGTGGGGGGCATGCCAAGCACTCTGTGAGCTGCTAGCATGCCCCCTGTCCCTCTCTCCCAGTGAATAGTCTGTTCTGCTGCTCTGCAGTGGGTGAGAGAGGGACAGTTGGGAGGTATGCTGCTGTGGCCGGACCCAGGACAGAGAGCTGGTGGCTGGTGAGTGATGGGACACACACACTCACTCTCTATATATATAGAGAGGCTCTACCTGGTGCAACCTGTATAAGAGGCTCTACCTGGTGCATTGTGCATAAGGGGCTCTATCTGATATAGAGTATTTAAGGGGCTCTACCCAGTGTAATAGCTATAAAGGGCTCTACCTGGTGTAAAGTGTATAAGTGGCTTTAGCTGGTGCAAAATGTATAAGGGGCTTCACCTGGCATAACATGTATAAGGGGCTCTACCTGGCTCAACGTGTATATGGGGATCAACCTGGTGCAGCATGTATGAGGGGGTCAACCTGGCGCAGTGTGTATAAGGGGGTAAACCTGGCGTAAAGTGTATAAGAGGCTCTAACTGGCGAAACCTGTATAGGTGGCTCTACCTTTGGCAATGTGTATAAGGGTCTCTAGCTGGTGTAACATGTATAAGGGGCTCTACCTGGCTCAACGTGTATAAGGGACTCTATCTAGTGCAAAGTGTATAAGAGGCTCTACCTGGCGCAACAAGTATAAGGGTCTCTACCTGGTGCAATGTATGTAAGAGGCTCTACCTGGTGCAATGTGTGTAAGGGACTCTAACTGGCATAACATATGTAAGATGCTCTACATGGTGCAAAGTGTAAAAGGAGCTATACAGATGGAACCTCTGTTATCTTTACTGGCTAAGGTGCACACATGCACTCCGGACGTGACTAGGCGATCCGTCCGCCTGTTTACGTTGGGAGTGCTCAGAGCCGCTTCCCATTGTAAGCATCTCTGTCTGGGCATGCGCGCCGCCCGGGTGGAGACGCACTCCATTCAAGTGAAGACGGAGACACTCACAGTTACTAGGTGTGCCTAGTCACAGATGGAGCCACGACTAGCGTGGCTCCATCTGTACCTGGCATAATGTCTGTAAGGGGGTCTACCTGGTGTAATGTGTGTAAAGGGCTCTACCTGGAGTAACATGTATAAAAGGGGCTCTACCTGGTGAAATGTGTATAAGGGGCTCTGCTCTACTGCGGTGTAATGCATGTAAGGGGCTCTAACATGGCATAACGTGTATAAGGGGTACTACTGTGTGGTGTAATGTGACTGACGGACACTACTGTGTGGTATACTATGACTGACGGACACTACTGTACGGTGTAGTGTAAATTGATACTATTCTGTGGATGTGCCCCTTTATTTTTGGCAAGCGCCTCTGACGTGCACTATCCTTGTTTTCAATAGGGAGGGGTGCCAAAGGAAACATTTGCTCTGGGCGCCACAAGGTCTAGAACCGGCCCTGTGTAAATAATGGCTGCTTCTGCATGCAGGGTAAATACTGGCTGCTTCTGAGACATTAGAGACATTCCTTCCAGATTAAATCTCTCTGCATGCGTTACATCTGCCCCACCTGCAGTGCTGCATGGTTTTACCAGGGTACAAAGTCACTTTCCTGCTTTGCTCAAAACTAATGATAAGTAACTTTTTAGACTGGATTAAGAAAGGTTTATTCAAAGGCGATCTGTCTGAGGGTTCGCGCCACCCACCACACTTCGGTCGCAACAGGGTTCTATTCCCTCTCGTGTGGTGGCGTGGACCACCACCCAAGTGGGGGAGCCAGCTGACGGTCGAGACTCTGACGGACGGTATTTCAGCTGGTGTCGGGATTCCGGTGTCGGTATAGAAAATACAGTATGTCCATATGCCTAACTAAATATTTCCAGCAAAATACTGTAAGCGATTGCAACCTATAATCATAACAGAGAAAAAAGTATGCTTCATATAGAAACATATCATGTACATTGCTGTAAGTCAGCCCGCTATCACAGGTTGGCCAGACACAAACAAAACACAGAACATCACAATATATCTGAAAGTACAGAAAAACAATTCCAGTACATCAGCATGAGCTTTTCATTATATCTCCAACGTGAGCTGGATTCTGAAGAGATAAGTGGCTAAAACCATAACAGAGCAGAATAGTAAGAGCTGGATTCTTTTTCCTCAGGATTAAAATACAGTGTACAAATTGTATCCTACACATTGCTTTCACCTTAAACAGCCTCATTTTTTTTATTCAACCTTACTATATACAGTAGTCCTTATTATTTCTTACCTCCCGGAAAACTAGAAAACAAAATGTGGACTTTTCTAACCGTTCTGCTGCTAAAAATGTGTGCCGCTGTTCTGCCTAAGGTGGCCAAACTAATTTTCAATCTCTTATTCTGTTCCCTGGAGCAATTTAGCATTGCTCCAGTGCGGGGACAGCTGCTTCGGAAAGCAGATGTCCCCATAATCAGTAACACTGCTACTTTAGCAGCAGCGTAACTTACCACCCCCATCGTCGTCTTCTGCACTAGTGAGACCTGAGATCACGCGCAATTCCTCTACTCGGATGTGCTTGTAAGAAAAATGGAGACGTGCCATGGGTCCAGACCTCCCTGACTTGTGGTGTGTCGCCGTAAGCAGTGTCTACACCCCCTGTGACATGCGCCGCACCCCAGTCTGTCCGTGTTTCAACCCATAAGAAGGAACAGGGCTCTGAGAACAAATGCCATACGACTTAAAAGTTTTTGAAGTTTGCTGATATCACGCGGCCCTACCGGAACCCAAATGATAAATGGCTCGTTTCAGAAAATTTGCGGAAATATGTGGTTTCACATGTGTAACGTACCAATAAGTGATGAGGAATAAGCCCCATAGTTCCATTTCTATCTTACTAACTACAGTGGAACTTAGAACATCAGCACTAATATTTATTAATGTTTAATTTATTTGACCAATTTTGTAGCACTCAGTCTCAACCCTTAGTGCTGCAGACAAGCTGTTCACCTAAAACTGCATTGCTACCTAAATGGGGAACATTTTTGTTCACCCTTTCTAAAGGGATCCGGTCTTTAGGTCGACAGTAAGTAGGTTGACACTGTCTAGGTCGACCACTATTGGTCGACAGTAAGTAGGCCCACATGGTTTCTAGTTTGACCGGGACTCAAAGTCGACATGTTCTAGGTCAAAATGAAACAATTTTTCACATATTTTTCTTTTAGTTTACTTTTTCATACTTTACGATCCACGTGGACCACAATTGGGAATGGTAACCTTGCCTGAAGCATGGTGAGCGAAGAGAGCCATGCGAGGAGACACGGTGCACTAATTGGAGTTCTTGGTCATTGTACAGAGAAAACAACACCAAAAAAAGTAAATAAACTCATTTTTACCTTTTCTCATGTCGACCTAGAGTCCCTGTCGACCTATAAACCATGTCGACCTACTTACTGTTGACCTGCTTACTGTTGACCTAGTAGTTTAACTAGTGGCCGACCTAGACACTGTCGACCTAAGTCTAATCTACCTAACATACCTGATTCATGTTTGTAAGTACAGCAAAAAAAGCAAGCAACTGGGCAAAACCATGCTGCACTGCAGGTGAGGTAGCTGTAACATGAGCAGAGAGATTGAGATTTTGGTGCGTTATATTGATTCTGTGCAGGGTAAATACTGGCTGCTTTATTTTTACACTGCAATTTAGATTTCAGATTGAATACACCCCACCCAAATCTAAATCTCTCTGCAAATGGTATATCTGTCCCCTCTGCAGTGCACATGGGGAGTAATTCTGAGTTGATCGCAGCAGCAAGTTTGTTAGCAATTGGGCAAAACCATGGCCCTCATTCTGAGTTGTTCGCTCGTTGCCAATTTTCTCTATTTTGCGATTAGTCGCTTACTGCGCATGCGCTTAGTTATTTTACTCAACAGTTAGGTATTTTACTCACGGCATTACGAGGAATTTTCTTCGTTCTGGTGATCGGAGTGTGATTGACAGGAAGTGGGTGTTTCTGGGCGGAAACTGACCGTTTTATGGGTGTGTGTGAAAAAACGCTGCAGTTTCTGGGAAAAACGCGGGAGTGGCTGGAGAAACGGGGGAGTGTCTGGGCGAACGCTGGGTGTGTTTGTTACATCAAACCAGGAACGAAACTGACTGAACTGATCGCAGTGGCAGAGTAAGTGTCGAGCTACTCAGAAACTGCTAAGAAATTTCTAATCGCAATTTTGAGAATCTTTCGTTCGCAATTCTGCTATGCTAAGATACACTCCCAGAGGGCGGCGGCTTAGCGTGTGCAATGCTGCTAAAAGCAGCTTGCGAGCGAACAACTCGGAATGAGGGCCCATGTGCACAGCAGGTGGGGCAGATATAACATTTGCAGAGAGAGTTAGATTTGGGTGGGTTATTTTGTTTCTATGCAGGGTAAATACTGGCTGCTTTATTTTTACACTGCAACCTGAAGACCACCCCTTGAATAGCTGCACAGAAATGCCAATGACGACTTTAAATATTTATTATTATTTATTACCAGTTATTTATATAGCGCACACATATTATGCAGCGCTTTACAGAGAATATTTGGCCATTCACATCAGTCCCTGCACCAGTGAAGCTTACAATCTATATTCCCTAACACATGTACACGCAGACACATTCACACTAGGGTTAGTTTTGTTGGGAGCCAATTAACCTACCAGTACATATTTGGAGTGTGGGAGGAAACCCACGCAAGCATGGGGAGAATATACAAACTCCACACAGTTAGGGCCATGGTGGGTATCGAACCCATGACCTCAGTGCTGTGAGGCAGTAATGCTAACCATTACACCATCCATACTGCTTTATTATTGGAGTTAATAATGCTGCTGTTTCCCCTATCAGCTGCAATTGTTATTCCACTACCTTATGCTCACACATTTAATGGGGTCCATACATCTGTGATTAATTTGGTCAATGTCCTGTTTTCCTCATAACTGAGTCGGGTCATCAGCAAAATCTAACATGATGGAAATCCTCGATATGTCAATTACAATGCAAAATGATTGGAATTGGTAAGTCTGTGATTGGCAACAAGCTGTACAGTATTTTGCCAGTTCCAAGATGGATTGCTGATCACCGGAGTCTGCCATTTGGTGCATTGGATCGACATTGCCAGAACGGGGAACCGGCCTGTAGATGTGTGACACTGATTAAAGTGTAAGCTCAATTGGGCATGGCCAGCCTTACTTTCTGTTTCATGTAACTATGCAATTTGTGTCATGATCCTGCAATATACAATGCTATCATGTTGGTGCTTTATAAATAAAGGATAATAACAGTAATCATCAGTGCATGTGTCAAGCAGCAAAATATCTATTTAGTAATGCATTATTGGGTAGTTGGGGAATCAGAGACATAGGGGTATATTCAATTGAAGTAGAAAGCTGCTGTCTGTCGAAAAGACGGCAGTTTTCGACTTTTTAAGGTCGAATCATGATTCGACCTATTCAATATATCCAAAAATTTTCGACGAGTCGATGAATTCGACTTGTCGAAAAGCACGTGGATCGGCGGAATAGCTGCTGATCCACGTGCTTATGTCGAAAATGGGGCCAAAACCGACGGGTTTTGGCCCCCTTTTTGACCATCTCAGTCCGACATAAAAAAAATGATTTTAAAGCAGCGTATTGCTAGTATATTGGCTGAATTGACAATGGCCCTCATTCCGAGTTGGTCGCTCGTTCTTTTTCTTCGCATCGGTGCGATAAGTCGCAAACTGCGCATGCGCAATGTTCGCAGTGCGCCTGCGCCAAGTAAATTAGCACAAAAGTTTGGTATTTTACTCATGGCTTTACGAAGATTTTTCATCGTTCTGCTGATCGGTGTGTGATTGACAGGAAGTGGGTGTTTCTGGGCGGAAACTGACCGTTTTATGGGTGTGTGTGAAAAAACGCTGCTGTTTCTGGGAAAAACGCGGGAGTGTCTGGAGAAACGGGGGAGTGTCTGGGCGAACGCTGGGTGTGTTTGTGACGTCAAACCAGGAACGAAACTGACTGAACTGATCGCAGTGGCAGAGTAAGTCTCGAGCTACTCGGAAACTGCAAAGAAATTTCTATTCGCAATTCTATTCGCAATTCTGCTAATCTTTCGTTCGCAATTCTGCAAAGCTAAGATTCACTCCCAGTAGGCGGCGGCTTAGCGTGTGCAATGCTGCTAAAAGCAGCTAGCGAGCGAACAACTCAGAATGAGGGCCAATGAACATATATATATTTAGCAAGTCACATCAGTCCCTGCCCCAGAAGAACTTACAATTTATATGAACTATCACATGGACATACACATAAATACAGGGGCGGATTGGAAGATTCCTGATAGGCCAACGTGTCTGTGGGGCCTGTTTTGGGTGTTGCTTACCTCCCAACTGTCCAATTTTGTTGGGACAGTCCCATTATCACGGTCTGTCCCGTCTGCTGGTCACAGCGTCCCGCGATGGAGGAGACAGTTGGGAGATCCCCCCTGTCACTCGCTGCTCTGAGCAGAGCAGCGATGAACAAATGCTGTGCTCATGTGCACAGCATTTATTCCCCGATAGAGATGGACAGGGGCCGTGGCCAGCAGCTCACTGAGCACTGTCCACGTCCTATAGTGATAAAAATGGTGGCGCTTGACACAAGGTTACGCCCCCTTACCAAGAGGCCATGCCCCCTTGCCGTGATGTTACGCCCCCAATTTTTGGGTGCGCGCGTTACTGTCCCTCTTTTCCTATGACAGAAGTTGAGAAGTATGGTTTTGCCATGTGGCCCCTCCCCCCACATGACAGACAGACCACCGCACTCAGTACACTGCATTGTCCCCGTTCATTCTGTTATTCCATCTCTGCAGTACAGCAGCTCTGCTATCCAGTGATGCTGCCAGGGCTACACGGTATGTTAAACCTCTTGTGCTGCCCATGTCCGGCCACTTCTACAAAATTTTACAGGGCCACTTTTAGTTCCCAATCTTCCCCTGGTCTCAGACACAACTGCAGCAAAAGATGCAAGGAAGGCTGCAACTGCAGACAGTCAGGTCCTATGAGGAGTGATCCTCGCATCCTCATCAGACCGCACCCCCATAAGGCTGCTTCCATAAATTTCCCGGGCTGGTTTTCCATCCCAATCCACCCTTCATAAACACTAGAGTTAACTATGTCAGGTACCAATCAACCTCTGTGTATGTAGTTGGCTTGTGGGAGAAAAGCAGAACACCCACAACCAACCCTGGAGAACATACAAACTTCGCACAGATGAGGCATTGGTTGGAACCGAATTGTGAACAGTACAGTGAGGCAGTAAAAGTAACACTTGCGCCAACATGCCCATACAATCATGTAAAGTTGCTTTAAATCCAGAATATACGGTACGTCAGATCAGCACAACAATGGTTTACTGTTTCCAAATACAAGCACATTTCTTATACTATCTTCTACGGTGTGACTCACAGTTCAGCATTCTCTGCATTTTTCTTGGGGGTGGAGATGGGGGGGAATCTCTCCCAATTTATGTCCGCAGCATATCAATCTTTTCTACTCGGAGATGTTACATTGACAGGATTTCGTTTTACAACAATGTAAACATAATGAAAAAAATGAATGGTCATGACCCTTTGTACTCACATTGCACGATCAGCTGAACCAGAGCTTCTCTTGGCTTGACGTTAAATCCATTGTATTGACTTGTTTGGCACCTGTAGGTTCCTGTCATCTCTCTGGACACGTTTACAATCCGCAATATTCCGTCATAACTCTCCATCTGCATTGATCCGTCCGGCATTGGCACCTCTTTATCGGCTCTGGACCACATTATAATGGGTTTGGGTTTTCCAGATACTTGACACTGCAGTTCTATGGTGTCTCCTTCCCTGGTGACCATCGGAGACTTGCCTTTTGGAACAGTGAGGTTTGGTGGAACTACAATGTAAAAAAAATATATATATATCTCTGTTACTAAATGCAAAACATCCAAAATAGTACACAAAAGCAATGCAGTCAGTTTTATTATTTATAGTCTAGAAAACTATACTATAGTTGTACATTTTTGCACCCTACATGAATAGAAGTATTGGTTTATGATGTAAAAACATCTTTTTTTTTTGTATCTCGTAAATTCTTTAAAAAAATGTTTATTTCTTATTTTTATTCTTCTTATAGAAGATTATTTCCCATTTATTTTATCTGCGAGGCTCATTCAATAGAAAAAAAATTAATTGCACATATAGGAACTGACGCAAAGTGAGTAAGTAGTAAAATGGGCATAAATGACTCAAAAAGAAAAGTGCACAGAAATATAGGCCCTCATTCCGAGTCGTTCGCTCGGTATTTTTCATCGCATCGCAGTGAAATTCCGCTTAGTGCGCATGCGCAATATTCGCACTGCGACTGCGCCAAGTATCTTTGCTATGAAGAAAGTATTTTTACTCACGGCTTTTTCATCGCTCCGGCGATCGTAATGTGATTGACAGGAAATGGGTGTTACTGGGCGGAAACACAGCGTTTTATGGGCGTGTGGCTGAAAACGCTACCGTTTCCGGAAAAAACGCAGGAGTGGCCGGAGAAACGGGGGAGTGGTTGGGCGAACGCTGGGTGTGTTTGTGACGTCAAACCAGGAACGACAAGCACTGAACTGATCGCACAGGCAGAGTAAGTCTGGAGCTACTCTAAAACTGCTAAGTAGTTTGTGATCGCAATATTGCGAATACATCGGTCGCAATTTTAAGATGCTAAGATTCACTCCCAGTAGGCGGCGGCTTAGCGTGTGTAACTCTGCTAAATTCGCCTTGCGACCGATCAACTCGGAATGAGGGCCATAGTGTATGTCAGCACATAAACCAAAGACATGTCCTTTTCCACATCAGCAGCATATGTAACTGGTTTACTAAAAGTCACCATCATCAGTGATTGTTTGTACCTGCTGTATAATAGCTGCAATATTTGTGCCTCTTGACTGGCATATATGTTCCATCTTGATGGTTTACATGCCCCCATGTTAATGCCCCTTCCCTTCCCGTTTCTGCCTCTACAGTTATAAGGTTTGATATGTTCAAATTGTGTGCAGGTCTATAAAGCCTCATACTGTACGTGTGCTTCCTGAGTATGTGCAGAGTGGAACCATCTAAAGTTGCCCATACACTAGGTGCCCATACACTAGACGATGATATAAGCGATTTGGCCATTTCTGATGGATCGGAACTACAAATCATTCACAAAAGTGTACATTGTTCAGCGTCTATGGACAATAACGATCACGATGCGCGGCCCCGCTGGTCGGAGCTCTTTTCTTCCCTGCTGCAGGGAAAATCTGAAGCTATTGTCAATGACAGCATGCTCCTGGATGTAGCCACTTTCAGATCTTAAGATATATCTTATGTGTATTGTACTATATTGTTTGCCCAGGACTGCCTGGGAGCTGCTGGGGGAGTTTAATGGAAATCGTTAACGAAAAATCATCATTTACAGGTTGTGTAGTGTATGGGCACCTTTAGAATCACCACAGAATCTAGTATTCACCCTGCATTAGCTCCAATGCTGAGTCCTTAGTCATTAGCAAAAGAACCGACAGAGGTTACACAAAAATAGCATATAGGGGGAGATTTATCAAACCCCCTAAAGAGGACAGGTAGAGAAGTTGACCAGAGCAACCAATCAGATTGTCCTCTTTAGAAGGTTTACCTATCCCACATTATGTTATAGAATAGAGCAAAGGTTCTCAAACACGGTCCTCAAGACACCCCAACGGACCAGGTATTAACTTAAGTTGACCTAATTAGCACCATGTGAGTCATGGATACAGGGCCGTTTTTACAGGCGCGCGAGCTGTGCATTTGCACGGGGCGCCCGCCGCGGATCCTGCTGGCAGCTGCTGCCTTCACACTCCTGTCTCTCCCTGTTCCTCCATTTTACTCCGCTCACTTGGCGGAGTTATGCATTCTGACGCGTTTGCGCCATGACGTATTGGCGCCATGACGTCACACGCCAGGGTTTGACTGTAAAATGTTAGACGCCACAGAGGAGCGGGTGGGCGCCATTTTATAAGTGACAAGTGTGTCACTTAAGTTAGGATCAGAGCGGCTCGGGCAGCTGACGGAGCGAAGCGGAGTGGATGACGAGAAACGGCGGCCCTGTGGAGGATTCTATCACTCACTGTAGCTGGAGGCAGGCAGGTTTTCGAAGGCTGCATCACGGGCCGCGGGCTGTGGCGGTGTTAGGGGCTGTGAGTGACGGACAGGCCGCAGCACTCACACAGTCAGTGACCCACCGACCGGACTGCACACTGACTTTTCTGCAGCCAGCAGTCTCTCAGTCACAATCAGACTGCTGGCTTGCTGTGGCAATTTTCTGGATATAGGTAAATGTAGGCTATGGGTGGGAGCCTGCAATTACCCCCCCCCCCCTCTCTTTTGTGGGGGGGGGGGGGCGCGAAATTGCAGGCTCCCATCTATAGCCTACATCCTATGATTCATCTTATTTTTAAATGGTGCCATTTCAATGTCATCCCCCTCCCTCCTTCCTTTTTATTTTTTTAAATTAAAGGGTGTTGTGCAAGGGAGCCTGTAGTGTCACCTTATTTTATTTAAGGGGTGGGAGTGTGGGGTTGTTTGATATATGCAGCCATTTCTGCTGCTTGGAATTTTTTGTTTATTTTTTATTCCAGGGTAGAAGGATAATATGTTTGGAATGCACTACCAGTGCCGTTTCTTGCGGCGGGCGAGCTGTGCAACAGCACGGGGCACCCGCCGCGGCACTTTGCGGGTCCCTGAGTACCCCCTCCTACCTCTTCCCAAATACTCCTGCTCGGGGGGCGGAGTTTCGTGGAATGATGCGGTTGCGTCGTGATGTCACGACGCAACCACGTCATTCAGCGAAACTCCGTCCCTCTGAGCAGGAGTACCCGGGAAGAGGAGGGTGAGCCAAGCTGAAAAGAGGAGGTGCCGGCGGCCGGCGCGAGGAAGGAGCGGGAAGAGCCTCTTGATATGTAAGTTGTATATCTCTCCCCCCTCCCTCTACCTTCCTACCCCCCCCCCCCCACTTGACACTTGCCTGCCACACTGTATAGAATGGGGACACTTGTCTGCTGTACTGTGTAAAAAGGAGACACTTGCCTGCTGTACTGTGTAATATGGAGACTCTTGCCTGTCGTACTGTGTAAAATGGGGACACGTGCCTGCCGTACTGTGTAAAATGGGGACACGTGCCTGCCGCAATGTGTAAAATGGGGACACGTGCCTGCCGCAATGTGTAAAATAAGGACACGTGCCTGCCGTACTTTGTAAAATGGGGACTCTTGCCTGCCGTACTGTGTAAAATGGGGACTCTTGCCTGCTGCAATGTGTAAAATGGGGACTCTTGCCTGCCGTACTGTGTAAAATGGGGACTCTTGCCTGCCGCAATGTGTAAAATGGGGGAACGTGCCTGCCGCAATGTGTAAAATGGGGACACGTGCCTGCTGCAATGTGTAAAATGGGGACACGTGCCTGCCGTACTGTGTAAAATGGGGATTTTTTTCCCCTGTGGTGGCCGTGATGATGAGATCAGATGAGGCCACCCCCATTTTAATGAGGCCACGCCCATTTTGTGTAAAATGGGGACACGTGCCTGCCGCAATGTGTAAAATAAGGACACGTGCCTGCCGTAAATTGTAAAATGGGGACTCTTGCCTGCCGTACTGTGTAAAATGGGGACTCTTGCCTGCTGCAATGTGTAAAATGGGGACTCTTGCCTGCCGTACTGTGTAAAATGGGGACTCTTGCCTGCCGCAATGTGTAAAATGGGGGCACATGCCAGCCGCAATGTGTAAAATGGGGACACGTGCCTGCTGCAATGTGTAAAATGGGGACACGTGCCTGCCGTACTGTGTAAAATGGGGATTTTTTTTCCCTGTGGTGGCCGTGATGATGAGATCAGATGAGGCCACCCCCATTTTCATGAGGTCACGCCCATTTTAGCGAGACCACGCCCCTTTGCCGGGAGGGCGCGCGCATACTTTTTCTTTTCTAGACGTATATGGGGGGGGGGGGGACATTTTTGTTTATGTGAAGGGGGGGGGGGGCATTTTTAAATCTCGCACTGGGAGCCAAATTGACTAGAAATGGCCCTGCATGGGTATACCTAAAACCTGGACCGTTGGGGTGCCTTGAGGACCGTGTTTGAGAACCTCTGGAATAAAATACACATTAATAGAGTACAATGATGCGAAAGAAAATTCTAAGCATTTTTTTCTGTTAAATATAATAATAATAACTATAACTATAACTATTATTATTATTATTATTATTATTATTATTATTTCAGAAGAACTGTTTGCCTTAATCATGTACACATGGTGAGGGTATTGCTATATAGGTGTAGTACGTTAAGCCGGCTGTTGGGATCCAGGTGCCCAGCATACCGGCGCCGGAATCCCGACCGTCGGCATGCCGGCAGCGGGGCAAGCAAATAAAAGCCTCTTGCAGGCTTGCAGCACTCGCCACGCTGCAGGCACAGTGGCGGCGCTATTTATTCTCCCTCCACGGGGGTCATGGACCCCCCAAAAGGGAGAATAGTTGTCGGTATGCCAGCTGTCGGGATTTCAGCGCCGGTATACTGAGCCAGGATCCCGACAGCCGACATTTCAGCCGGCATTTCAAATGCCTCCCTGCTATTTAAATAGTGGATTTGCATGTGCCTGCATTGTTAGGAGCTGATTCAGTGGAGAGGCGGGGGGGGGGGGGGTAATAGGGGGAAGGGGTGCGAGGCGTTCTCTTTACCTGAGCCCAGGCCCATTGGAGGGGCCCAGCAGGGGACTGGGTCCCACTGTCCTCCCTCTTCCCATTGCTGACCGCTGCATGTCTGGCAGGGAGAGAGGACTGATAGCTGCTGCAGCAGCCTCTCTCCCCAGCCCAGCACATGGCACACGCTGCTGTGTGCTGGAGGGACAGGTAGCTGCAGCAGCCTCTCTCCCCAGCCCAGCACATGGCACACGCTGCTGTGTGCTGGAGGGACAGGTAGCTGCAGCAGCCTCTCTCCCCAGCCCAGCACATGGCACACGCTGCTGTGTGCTGGAGGGACAGGTAGCTGCAGCAGCCTCTCTCCCCAGCCCAGCACATGGCACACGCTGCTGTGTGCTGGAGGGACAGGTAGCTGCAGCAGCCTCTCTCCCCAGCCCAGCACATGGCACACGCTGCTGTGTGCTGGAGGGACAGGTAGCTGCAGCAGCCTCTCTCCCCAGCCCAGCACATGGCACACGCTGCTGTGTGCTGGAGGGACAGGTAGCTGCAGCAGCCTCTCTCCCCAGCCCAGCACATGGCACACGCTGCTGTGTGCTGGAGGGACAGGTAGCTGCAGCAGCCTCTCTCCCCAGCCCAGCACATGGCACACGCTGCTGTGTGCTGGAGGGACAGGTAGCTGCAGCAGCCTCTCTCCCCAGCCCAGCACATGGCACACGCTGCTGTGTGCTGGAGGGACAGGTAGCTGCAGCAGCCTCTCTCCCCAGCCCAGCACATGGCACACGCTGCTGTGTGCTGGAGAGACAGGTAGCTGCAGCAGCCTCTCTCCCCAGCCCAGCACATGGCACACGCTGCTGTGTGCTGGAGAGACAGGTAGCTGCAGCAGCCTCTCTCCCCAGCCCAGCACATGGCACACGCTGCTGTGTGCTGGAGGGACAGGTAGCTGCAGCAGCCTCTCTCCCCAGCCCAGCACATGGCACACGCTGCTGTGTGCTGGAGGGACAGGTAGCTGCAGCAGCCTCTCTCCCCAGCCCAGCACATGGCACACGCTGCTGTGTGCTGGAGGGACAGGTAGCTGCAGCAGCCTCTCTCCCCAGCCCAGCACATGGCACACGCTGCTGTGTGCTGGAGGGACAGGTAGCTGCAGCAGCCTCTCTCCCCAGCCCAGCACATGGCACACGCTGCTGTGTGCTGGAGAGACAGGTAGCTGCAGCAGCCTCTCTCCCCAGCCCAGCACATGGCACACGCTGCTGTGTGCTGGAGGGACAGGTAGCTGCAGCAGCCTCTCTCCCCAGCCCAGCACATGGCACACGCTGCTGTGTGCTGGAGAGACAGGTAGCTGCAGCAGCCTCTCTCCCCAGCCCAGCACATGGCACACGCTGCTGTGTGCTGGAGGGACAGGTAGCTGCAGCAGCCTCTCTCCCCAGCCCAGCACATGGCACACGCTGCTGTGTGCTGGAGGGACAGGTAGCTGCAGCAGCCTCTCTCCCCAGCCCAGCACATGGCACACGCTGCTGTGTGCTGGAGGGACAGGTAGCTGCAGCAGCCTCTCTCCCCAGCCCAGCACATGGCACACGCTGCTGTGTGCTGGAGAGACAGGTAGCTGCAGCAGCCTCTCTCCCCAGCCCAGCACATGGCACACGCTGCTGTGTGCTGGAGGGACAGGTAGCTGCAGCAGCCTCTCTCCCCAGCCCAGCACATGGCACACGCTGCTGTGTGCTGGAGGGACAGGTAGCTGCAGCAGCCTCTCTCCCCAGCCCAGCACATGGCACACGCTGCTGTGTGCTGGAGAGACAGGTAGCTGCAGCAGCCTCTCTCCCCAGCCCAGCACATGGCACACGCTGCTGTGTGCTGGAGGGACAGGTAGCTGCAGCAGCCTCTCTCCCCAGCCCAGCACATGGCACACGCTGCTGTGTGCTGGAGAGACAGGTAGCTGCAGCAGCCTCTCTCCCCAGCCCAGCACATGGCACACGCTGCTGTGTGCTGGAGGGACAGGTAGCTGCAGCAGCCTCTCTCCCCAGCCCAGCACATGGCACACGCTGCTGTGTGCTGGAGGGACAGGTAGCTGCAGCAGCCTCTCTCCCCAGCCCAGCACATGGCACACGCTGCTGTGTGCTGGAGAGACAGGTAGCTGCAGCAGCCTCTCTCCCCAGCCCAGCACATGGCACACGCTGCTGTGTGCTGGAGGGACAGGTAGCTGCAGCAGCCTCTCTCCCCAGCCCAGCACATGGCACACGCTGCTGTGTGCTGGAGAGACAGGTAGCTGCAGCAGCCTCTCTCCCCAGCCCAGCACATGGCACACGCTGCTGTGTGCTGGAGGGACAGGTAGCTGCAGCAGCCTCTCTCCCCAGCCCAGCACATGGCACACGCTGCTGTGTGCTGGAGGGACAGGTAGCTGCAGCAGCCTCTCTCCCCAGCCCAGCACATGGCACACGCTGCTGTGTGCTGGAGGGACAGGTAGCTGCAGCAGCCTCTCTCCCCAGCCCAGCACATGGCACACGCTGCTGTGTGCTGGAGAGACAGGTAGCTGCAGCAGCCTCTCTCCCCAGCCCAGCACATGGCACACGCTGCTGTGTGCTGGAGAGACAGGTAGCTGCAGCAGCAGTCTGTCCTTTCTCCCTGTGTGATGAAGGGGAGCGATACCGCCCGACCACCCACAGGTTCTGCCACTGGCGCTCCCCCATTGGCCATGCCCCTATCAGTACCAGGGCTCAGCAGAGCTGTTGATGTCCCTGGCTCCAGGTGCTTTACCTGCAGGAACAGACCGCCCGACTCTGCTGACTACTGACTGAATCTGCCCCTTAGAGTGTGGATATGGTGATAATGAGCAGATACATGTGAATAGAACTGATGAGCACTTTTTTTCTTTTTTCAATATCTAAAGGCTTTGGTAATTCTTCACACATTTAAAAATAAAACTGATTTTTAAATTTATTTCATTTTTAAATTAATAATAGTAAATGGTGAAGGGTGGACGGCTGATAGTGGATACCCCCTTTAAAGAATTTTAATGGAAAGATCCATATTAAACAAATCCTACACTGAGGCATTATTGGGTATATAATTATCAAATATATTTCTTTATGGTTTCAAACTGCAAATGTCTTCTTTTAGGTACAGGTTGAGTATCCCATATCCAAATATTCCGAAATACAGAATATTCCGAAATACGGACTTTTTTGAGTGAGACTGAGATAGTGAAACCTTTGTTTTCTGATGGCTCAATGTAACAAACTTTGTTTAATACACAAAGTTATTAAAAATATTGTATTAAATGACCTTCAGGCTGTGTGTATAAGGTGTATATGAAACATAAATGAATTGTGTGAATGTAGACACACTTTGTTTAATGCACAAAGTTATAAAAAATATTGGCTAAAATGACCTTCAGGCTGTGTGTATAATGTGTATATGTAACATAAATGCATTCTGTGCTTAGACTTGGGTCCCATCACCATGATATCTCATTATGGTATGCAATTATTCCAAAATACGGAAAAATCCGATATCCAAAATACTTCTGGTCCCAAGCATTTTGGATAAGGGATACTCAACCTGTATTACTTTACAATGACAAAGTGAATATAGGTTTCTTTATGAAAAGTAATTTGAAGCAGATTCTGCCATTCTCCCACTTTCCCTGCATTTGTATATGAAATAATTATCAATGGAAACTAAAGGTGAAGAAGAAGAATGAAGAAAAGAGCAAGGTGTTGAGGTGAGCCACTTCATTTACTATGATGGAGAAAATGGTGGGACTGACCTATAATCTAAGTGGCAGTAATTGCAGTATTGTAATAATTCATAAAATATGAGGAGTCTGACAACTATTACCCAATCACTGTCATACAGAATTTATTTTGATATCTGTTCCTGCAATTCATATTTTACAGCATGATATTACTTTATGTTCTCAAGTACGTGACACGCAGCATTTAGCATACTTTTTATTTTTTTTAACGGTCTCTGGGAGAGATGTACTAAGACTTGGAGAGTGATAAAGTGGAGAGAGATACCAGCCAATCAGCTCCTCACTGACATGTTACAATTTTAAAAATTGGCAAAGACTAGCTGATCTCTCTCCAAAGCTTAGTACATCTGCTCTTCTGTCTCTTTAAAAAACAAATGTTGCTGTTAGCATTGTATTATGAATGCTATGAAATGATCGGTATATAGTCAAGATGTCGACATTGAGAATGTTGACACCAGAATGTTGACATAGTCTGAATATATCAGAAGGTATCCAGACGGGATGCGGTTAGATTGCCGGTAGTCGGGATCCCGGCGGTCAAGATACGGACTCTGAAATCTCGATCCCTGACAATGCAGAAAGCCGGAATCCCGGCTAACAGAGGCTATTCCCACTCGTGGGTGTCCATGACACCCAGGCTTGCACTGGCCCACAGGGGTACAGGGGAAACCAGCGGTGAACCCCACTGCCTGGGGGCCCACCTCCTGCTCTAAGGATCAGATTCCAGACTGTGCACATGAATTATACATCATACATATGTTACCTTATACTGTACTATGGTGTATTTTCTACAGTGCATTGCTATAATTAATCTGCTATTAATCTGGTACATTATCATGCATGCAGCAGCTGAATCTACTGTAAATATTTATGAAGGGGCCCAGACAATGCACTCTCTAATGGTTAGTCAAATCAATGAGGTGGCAGGCCACACCCCCTCTGTGGACTGGCCACACCCCCTCTGTGGATTGGCCACACCCCTAAACATGGGCCCCTACCACTGCATTCCCCCAGTGGGCCCTACATGCCCCAGTCCAACACTGATGACACCTATAGAGTGGGAATAGAACCTGTGGCGAGTGCAGTGAGCCACCAAGCATGCACTCGCCCCCCTGCCGGCATTCTGGCGGCCGGGATCCCGGCATCAGTATGCTGTCCACCGGGATCCCGGCTGCCGGCATACCATACCCAACGCATCCGGACTATAGGTCAACAATAAAAAAGTCGACAGTCATTAGGTTGACCGCTAATGGTCATAAGGTCAACATGATCAATAGGTTGACATGTAAAAGGACAACAGGTACAAAAGGTCGACATGCTCAAATGGTCGTTGCATATGTTTGACATAGCTATTTTTGTTGGTTTTTTAGCATTTAAATCAACTTTTTGATACTTTACTATCCACGCAGACTACGTTTGGAAATAAGCACCTTGCCCAAAGCATGGTGAGTGAAATGTGCCATGCGAGGGGGTGCGGTACACTAATTGGTGTGCCATATGCTGTGATGGTGAAAACAGCACCAAAAAAACTTAAAAATGTTGTATCAACCTTTTTTTTTGTGTCAACCTTTTGTCATGTCAACCTTTTTAGGTAATGACCTTTTGACTATGTTGACCTTTAACACTGTCTACCTTTTTTGTGTTGACCTAATGACCCGGTCGACCTTTTGACCGTGTCGACCTTTTCCATGTTGACCTTGAGGGGTCGACCTATCGACTTTAGACCTTTTGCTTGTAGATCTAATTATCAATACCGATATGAGATATCACAATTCCAATATAACAAAACGTGACGTTACCGGAATTTTCATACGTACATCTGTACACTTTTTAAAAGTAAACAGGCTGTATTGGTAGTTATTTAAACGATAAAGATATTGACATATTCATTTACAATTTCTAAATCCCCGTCATTGACATTTATTTGCTTGAAATTCAATGTGTGCCTTCCTAAGCATCTTTTTTTAATAATGCGAGAAGCCTTAAAGCATTGGACGACAGTCAAATGTAAAAAGAAAACAAAATCACTTTGTGTTATTTAAAGGGAACTGCTACAGTAAGTTATTATTAGATCTGTGCCTTAAGCAATTTCTCATGTACAAAACCATGGGTCAGTGACTGGAAAATCAGCTGGTGTACGAGCGAAGGTTTCGTGCAGAGGAGTCTTCATGTATATAAAGAAATATAATATACAATGTTCCTGGCAGCCTGTCTTGCATCTGCTACATTGTGTCTTTCCCAGCAGGTGCTGCTGCAGTACAGCTATTTCACAGATACAAAATCCACATACCGAAACCATCAGGACACACTGAAGTAATGTACCAGATATAGAAAATCAATGTAAATTCAATAATCATACAGGAAAGTCTTGTTTTCTATGATACCATGAGATGGGTAATAATATATATTTTTTTTAATTTAAGGATTGCATGTTAATGAATGTTAATTTGCGCAATAATTTGAATAATAATTTTCCTACTGCGTGTTTTTTTTTTTAAAGAAAAAGTCATCAATAAATGACTGTTTCATAATTATTCAATTTCACAGCCAGGTTAAACTGCACAATTTTGTTATGTATTTGTTAATCAGAGAACATACTTGAAATCTAAAAAGTTAAAATTTTCTCGAATCATTCCGCATATTTTATTTCAGCCATTATTTAGGGTACAATGATTATTTTTACATAAGAAGTCATACCTTGACATTTATTTTCCAGTGCTTATTGCCTTATTATTTAGGTAGAAAATATTTGTCCTCTATTTAAAATGGACCCTGTCTGATCCTTTTATTTACATTCATCCCCTACACCAGTAGTTCTCAAACTGTGTGCCGTGGCACCCTGGGATGCTTTAGAACACTTGCAAGGGTGCCGTGGATTGTTGGTCTAAGGCCAATTCAAATTACATACGGTCAATGTAATAGGCAAAACCATTGCTGGTTGCTGTCAATCATAAAATACATGGACATACAGAAGCAAATCTTGTCCCTCACCACACAATTGAACCTAAGGATGACATATAAACCATATTTACTTAATTTAATATTTCCTTCTAAATTTCTCAATAAGAAACTTTTGGCCTAGGAGTGCCATGAAAAAAATACTTATGCTCTAGGGCGCCGTGATTCAAAAAAGTTTGAGAACCACAGCCCTACACTAATAATGATACCATTGTTCAACAAACAGTTGGTGACTAATGCGTCCCTCTACGAATATCTATTTTGTGGGTGACTTTTGCAGCTGGTGTCATATTATTATTCCACACCAAGGGGTATATTTATTAAAATTCAGTTTTGGTCGATGTTTGGTCAATTTTGTGTTTAAGGGACTAAGGGGTCTATTTATTAATATTATTTTTACTAAAATAATGTGAAAAAGGGTATTTTCACACCCTTTTCACATTATTTTAGTATCACCTGAATGTATTAAAGGGCATTTGGAGCAGTTTTCATGAAAAACTGCTCCAAACCCTTTGATTTACTTTTTTTTAGTAAGTCACACTGCATTCCCCATACTTATAATGGGAAATGTGATGTGGCCAAATTTACTAAAAAAAAAAAAAGAGTGAATAAATACCACAGTGTGCCCTGTGATAATCTGATAACAGATCACAGGGCACCACTGTGATAGGGAGGCATTTGCCCAGCTTTCTCTGCCCCTGACCTGGCTCCAGTGATCAGCTATGTGTGTCCGATGGACACCAAGCTGACCACAGTGTAAAAAGGAGAAAAAAAATTGAGGAAAAAAAAAACAATGAATGCTGCCGGGCGCCGGGTTCACCATATGCTGCAATGTGACCCTGGTGTAGTAAATGAAGCTTCAAAGTGGCAGCGCACTTTACAGCACCGGGGGTCACCGCAGCACATGGGATCCGGCGCCCGGCAGCCCAGCAGAAGCAGCGCGGACCGGCTCCCTGGACTGGTAAGTATATTGATCTGATGGGGGGTTCGCAGCACACAGGGGATAGTCGCAAAGGGGGAGGGGGGGACCGGGCGACAGTGGTATTGGCGATGTCGGTGGGGGCCGGGCCATGCGCAGCAGGACATCAGGGTATTTTTTCAAAAAAATACACCGATGATGCTGCAGAGTGTCATCGCAGGGACAGAGCTTGGCAGCAAGCTCTGTCCCTGCATGCGATAACCGTAACATCCCTGTGATGTAATCAATTATCGCAGTGCGAGTTTGGGCGATTTTATCACCTGTCATCCGCATCCTGTATGCGGATGCTGATAAATAGGCCCCTAAATCACATATTTACTAACAGATGATTTTTGACATCATTAAAAATAAATTTCAAAAATAATGTTTGTAAAATCAGCCAAACATCAACCAAAAATCCACCCAGATCGACTTTTAGTAAATATGGGGTACATTTACTAAGCAGTGATAAGAGCGGAGAAGTGAGCCAGTGGAGAAGTGCCCATGGCAACCAATCAGTAACATCTATAATTTGCATACTGTAAAATGATACAGAGCAGCTGATTGGTTGATGGGGAAATTTCTCCACTGGCTCACTTCTCCGCTCTTATCACTGCTTAGTAAATGTTGCCCTATACCCCTAAATCCCTTATTTCTAACAGATGATCTTTGACATATATATATTTTTTTTAAAAAGGATGTAAAAAAATCATCTGTTAGTAAATGTGTGATTTACAACAACATAACATCGATCAAAAATCGCCCCAAATCGAATTTTAGTAAATATACCCCCAAATACTTCCTATATCAAAGTCTCATACATAGGGATTATTGAGCATTACTGTCAATATTATCCCGAATATTAACGGGCAATATCGACACAATAAAAAAATAAAATAATCACTGCTATTCAGCGGCTGTGGTAAGACGCTGTTCCTGCAAAGTTCTAGATGGTGTTGTTTTTCGGAAATATAAAAACAAAACCTATTTCTAGTACTGCGCATGCTCAGTTATGCACTTACTTAATAATGCAAATAATCTCCTTTCATTTCAGTGTGACGAACGGCAAGTTCGTGACATCCTCTCAAAAGTGACACCCATACTCCATCCTCTCAAAAGTGTCTAAATTGATTAAAATGTGTGCATAGGCCTTATATTAGTCTATATACATTTATATTTATGTGGGTTTATATATACATTTTATACATTCAGGGTTGGACTGGCCCACAGAGGTACAGGAAAAACCACTGATGGGCCCCACTTTCTGCCCAGGGGCCCACCCAGGTTCCAGACTGTGAATTCTACATTATACATATGTTACATTATACTGCACTGGATTATGGTGTATTTCCTACAGAGCATTGTTGTTATTAGTCTGGTACATTATAATGTATATGTTAGCAGTACAGGTTGAGTATCCCTTATCCAAAATGCTTGGGACCAGAGGTATTTTGGATATCGGATTTTTCCGTATTTTGGAATAATTGCATACCATAATGAGATATCATGGCGATGGGACCTAAATCTAAGCACAGAATGCATTTATGTTTCATATACACCTTATACACACAGCCTGAAGGTCATTTTAGCCAATATTTTTTATAACTTTGTGCATTAAACAAAGTGTGTCTACATTTACACAATTCATTTATGTTTCATATACACCTTATACACACAGCCTAAAGGTAATTTAATACAATATTTTTAATAACTTTGTGTAGTAAACAAAGTTTGTGTACATTGAGTCATCAAAAAACAAAGGTTTCACTATCTCACTCTCATTCAAAAAAAGTCCGTATTTCGGAATATTCCGTATTTCGGAATATTTGGATATGGGATACTCAACCTGTATTTACTATATATATTTATCAAGGTGCCCAGCCCATGCACTTTCTCATAGTTAGGCAAACCAATGTGACAGCTGGCCACACCCCCTCTGGAGACTGACAACGCCCCTTAACATTTGCCTCTACCACTGCATTACCCTGGTGGGTTCTTTATACCCCAGTCCAACAATGCATACATTTTATATATAAAACCACATACCCATAAAACCACATTTTAAGAGACTTTTGGGAGGCTGGACCTGGACATACACTTGCAGCTCACTTCAAGATCCTGCAAGACTGAAGGGAAAATTTCCCTCTATCCCTGCAGTTCTATTTAAATTTAAGGATTTTTTTATATATTATAAGGGGGACATTTACTAAGGAAGCAGTAATAAGAGTGGAGAAGTGAGCCAGTGGAGAAATTGCCCCTGGCAACCAATCAGCACTGAAGTACCACCTATAATTTGCATACTATAAAATGATACAGAGCTGCTGATTGGTTGATGGGGCCACTTCTCCACTGGCTCACTTCTCCGCTCTTATCACTGCTTAGTAAATGTTACAATAAAGAGCAATGGATTGTTCCCTACTGTATAATACTCAGCGAGATGGGTATTAACAGAGAAGATAATTGCGTTATCTTCCTTCATGTGACCACCAGTATTCCATACCGAACCCAATACAGACACACATGTTACGCGCATCATAACAAGATGCAGGATTGCTGATGATTACATTGGGGTCTATTCATGAAGCAGTGAAAAGAGTTCAGAAGTGAGTCTGTGGAGAAGTTGCCCATGGCAACCAATTAGCTGTTCCGTACAACTGTATAGTATGCAAATTATAAATGTTACTTCAGTACTGAAGTTGGTTGCCATGGGCAACTTCTCCACTTGCTCACTTCTCCATCCTTTTCACTGATTCATGAAAAGACCTCTTAGGGTGGGATTCAAATGATATATCACGCCAAAATTTCTTTCTAAATTGATCTCCATTATTGCGCATATTGCGCCCATAGTAATCAGGTTTAGCTGTGTAAAGGGTTGGGTGCCTTGCTACTCCGGGGGTAGTGACCTGAAATAATGATACCACGCTCCTGAGGGCAGAAACAGAACAGGTGTGGAAAGGGGTGAAAAGAATTGAATCCCGTCCTATATCTTTACTCTAAACGTGTCTATACACAAGAGTGGAGATGTATCCATACACAAACATGGCATCTTTATTTTTAGACACAAATCAAGCCCCATACTGTATATAGTATTATTGCAAATGTCATGTTTACATGACACCTTGTATGTTAGATGGTGCTTTAAAAAATTTCTATAATTTAGGTAGCATTTTAAAATGCCATAATATTGATGTCTACTATTCATTAATATTATGTATACAAGCAGTCCTCGTGTCTGAGAGCTTATTACATACATACTGCGGATTGGGAAGATATTGTTCTGCTACTGCTTTGCCCTTTGCTGGATATAAAAGCCATAAATAGTTTTGGCCTTTTGCTCTGATGACACTTGCTGTATGTTACATGTCAGTAACTGCAAGAGTAGAAACATATATGGGAATATTAGCAGTACTAGTGATAGCCACAGACTACCCCCCTCTGTCTTCCCTCAACTCAAAAGCAAATGTTAAACGTAGGACTGTCATTGTTAAGCTGTCAGCTCACAAAGGTATCATACAAATGAGCACAACTTTGCAGCAGACAGAGGCTCTCTGCATCCAATGAAGCTGTAGATTAGGGAAGGCCGGCACCGTCTGTGGCCACTAAGATATTGGATCAAAGAGCTAGCACTCAGTAAAAATAAAGGTGCAGTCATACAGATGTGTGCAATTAGAACTAACACACTAGAAGAAAAGACAGTATTTGGAAAGTGTGTATACAGTAGGTCCGCCAAGCAGCAGTCCTGCTGTCTACCAAGTGCACAGTGCAACAGGGTCATACTCTATCAAATTAGGGAATGGGGGATGTGGCTGGCTAGGTCAGGTATGTGGTATGGGCATTTCAGGGATTTTAAACTGGAAATATGGCTGTGGTCTGGAACATCAGAAGAGGAAGGTTTCAGAAGAGGACACTTCATAGTCACAAAACTATGAAACTGCATTTGCCATATTCAACTCATTCATTTCCAGCTACTGGTTATGTACTGTATAGTAGAAACAAGTACAGGCAAGTCTTCCAGAGAAATTCCCCATTGCTGGTCACATACTGAAAAGAGATATCCTTATTGCCAGACATATACTGTAAATGGATGTAACTCTCCTCCTATTACCAGCCGTATACAGCAGAGAGATCGCCATTACTAGATGTATATGGTATAGAAACCCCTCACTGTTAGGAAATAATTTACATTATGATTCACAGAGAAATAGCCCTGGTTATTCATTGCAATCTATCCATTGCTGAGAAATATCTTCAATGCTAGCCTTTTACTCGGACATACAGTACACCGCCCTTTTCCTACCGTTTGCTGAAGGACAACCCCCTAATTGCTACCACTCTTGGTTCCTGAATGAGTGGAGTAGCTGGAGGAAGTGGTGCTGTCTGTGTTTGTGAGATCTTAATGATTACCATGACATAGTACCAGTGGCGTAAGTTTGGCCCAGTTGCCCGGAGGCAAGGAAAATATTGGTGCCCCCCTATATATATATATATATATATATATATATATATATACACACACATTTGCTCCTGCATAGCAAGCCTGCAGATTCTAACTATATGAGGCTACTACAATACTACAAAACCGTTGCAACTAGGCAGATCTATGTAGGGGTCCAGCCACACACTACATAGATCTGCTCAGTCAATCCCAATGCTGATTATTTCTCTGACAATTAATTTGCAAGTGTCATATCCAGGATTAGAACCCAGAACCTATTACACTGAAAGCATGCACATTACTGATGGAGATATCTGCTCTTGCATAGGAAGTGTGAGAATTCTAACTATATGAAGTTACTTGTAATTGTCAGAGAAATAGCTTCATATAGTTAGAATTCTCATGCTTCCTTTATAGGAGCAAATAGCTTAATCAGTAAATTGTCTGCTTCCAGTATATCTATAACAAAGAGGGTGTGATTTGTAATGTGTAGTGACTAGAGATGAGCGGGTTCGGTTTCTCTGAATCCGAACCCGCCAGAACTTCATGTTTTTTTTCACGGGTCCGAGCGACTCGGATCTTCCCGCCTTGCTCGGTTAACCCGAGCGCGCCCGAACGTCATCATGACGCTGTCGGATTCTCGCGAGGCTCGGATTCTATCGCGAGACTCGGATTCTATATAAGGAGCCGCGCGTCGCCGCCATTTTCACACGTGCATTGAGATTGATAGGGAGAGGACGTGGCTGGCGTCCTCTCCGTTTAGAATAGATTAGAGAGACACTTGATTTACTAATTTTGGGGAGCATTAGGAGTACTCAGTACAGTGCAGAGTTTTGCTGATAGTGACCACCAGTTTTATTTATAATCCGTTCTCTGCCTGAAAAAAGCGATACACAGCACACAGTGACTCAGTCACATACCATATCTGTGTGCACTGCTCAGGCTCAGGCCAGTGTGCTGCATCATCTATTATCATAATATCTATATATAATATTATATATATCTGTCTGACTGCTCAGCTCACACAGCTTATAATTGTGGGGGAGACTGGGGAGCACTACTGCAGTGCCAGTTATAGGTTATAGCAGGAGCCAGGAGTACATAATATATTATATAGTGAGTGACCACCAGACACACAGTGCAGTTTATTTAATATATCCGTTCTCTGCCTGAAAAAAGCGATACACACAGTGACTCAGTCAGTCACATACCATATCTGTGTGCACTGCTCAGGCTCAGGCCAGTGTGCTGCATCATCTATATATATATTATATATCTGTCTGACTGCTCAGCTCACACAGCTTATAATTGTGGGGGAGACTGGGGAGCACTACTGCAGTGCCAGTTATAGGTTATAGCAGGAGCCAGGAGTACATAATATTATATTAAAATTAAACAGTGCACACTTTTGCTGCAGGAGTGCCACTGCCAGTGTGACTAGTGACCAGTGACCTGACCACCAGTATATATAATATTAGTAGTATACTATCTCTTTATCAACCAGTCTATATTAGCAGCAGACACAGTACAGTGCGGTAGTTCACGGCTGTGGCTACCTCTGTGTCGGCACTCGGCAGCCCGTCCATAATTGTATATACCACCTAACCGTGGTTTTTTTTTCTTTCTTTATACATACATACTAGTTACGAGTATACTATCTCTTTATCAACCAGTCTATATATTAGCAGCAGACACAGTACAGTGCGGTAGTTCACGGCTGTGGCTACCTCTGTGTCGGCACTCGGCAGCCCGTCCATAATTGTATATACCACCTAACCGTGGTTTTTTTTTCTTTCTTTATACATACATACTAGTTACGAGTATACTATCTCTTTATCAACCAGTCTATATTAGCAGCAGACACAGTACAGTGCGGTAGTTCACGGCTGTGGCTACCTCTGTGTCGGCACTCGGCAGCCCGTCCATAATTGTATATACCACCTAACCGTGGTTTTTTTTTCTTTCTTTATACATACATACTAGTTACGAGTATACTATCTCTTTATCAACCAGTCTATATATTAGCAGCAGACACAGTACAGTGCGGTAGTTCACGGCTGTGGCTACCTCTGTGTCGGCAGCCCGTCCATAATTGTATATACCACCTAACCGTGGTTTTTTTTTCTTTCTTTATACATACATACTAGTTACGAGTATACTATCTCTTTATCAACCAGTCTATATTAGCAGCAGACACAGTACAGTGTGGTAGTTCACGGCTGTGGCTACCTCTGTGTCGGCACTCGGCAGCCCGTCCATAATTGTATATACCACCTAACCGTGGTTTTTTTTTCTTTCTTTATACATACATACTAGTTACGAGTATACTATCTCTTTATCAACCAGTCTATATATTAGCAGCAGACACAGTACAGTGCGGTAGTTCACGGCTGTGGCTACCTCTGTGTCGGCACTCGGCAGCCCGTCCATAATTGTATATACCACCTAACCGTGGTTTTTTTTTCTTTCTTTATACATACATACTAGTTACGAGTATACTATCTCTTTATCAACCAGTCTATATATTAGCAGCAGACACAGTACAGTGCGGTAGTTCACGGCTGTGGCTACCTCTGTGTCGGCACTCGGCAGCCCGTCCATAATTGTATATACCACCTAACCGTGGTTTTTTTTTCTTTCTTTATACATACATACTAGTTACGAGTATACTATCTCTTTATCAACCAGTCTATATATTAGCAGCAGACACAGTACAGTGCGGTAGTTCACGGCTGTGGCTACCTCTGTGTCGGCACTCGGCAGCCCGTCCATAATTGTATATACCACCTAACCGTGGTTTTTTTTTCTTTCTTTATACATACATACTAGTTACGAGTATACTATCTCTTTATCAACCAGTCTATATATTAGCAGCAGACACAGTACAGTGCGGTAGTTCACGGCTGTGGCTACCTCTGTGTCGGCACTCGGCAGCCCGTCCATAATTGTATACTAGTATCCAATCCATCCATCTCCATTGTTTACCTGAGGTGCCTTTTAGTTGTGCCTATTAAAATATGGAGAACAAAAATGTTGAGGTTCCAAAATTAGGGAAAGATCAAGATCCACTTCCACCTCGTGCTGAAGCTGCTGCCACTAGTCATGGCCGAGACGATGAAATGCCAGCAACGTCGTCTGCCAAGGCCGATGCCCAATGTCATAGTACAGAGCATGTCAAATCCAAAACACCAAATATCAGTAAAAAAAGGACTCCAAAACCTAAAATAAAATTGTCGGAGGAGAAGCGTAAACTTGCCAATATGCCATTTACCACACGGAGTGGCAAGGAATGGCTGAGGCCCTGGCCTATGTTCATGGCTAGTGGTTCAGCTTCACATGAGGATGGAAGCACTCAGCCTCTCGCTAGAAAAATGAAAAGACTCAAGCTGGCAAAAGCAGCACAGCAAAGAACTGTGCATTCTTCGAAATCCCAAATCCACAAGGAGAGTCCAATTGTGTCGGTTGCGATGCCTGACCTTCCCAACACTGGACGTGAAGAGCATGCGCCTTCCACCATTTGCACGCCCCCTGCAAGTGCTGGAAGGAGCACCCGCAGTCCAGTTCCTGATAGTCAGATTGAAGATGTCAGTGTTGAAGTACACCAGGATGAGGAGGATATGGGTGTTGCTGGCGCTGGGGAGGAAATTGACCAGGAGGATTCTGATGGTGAGGTGGTTTGTTTAAGTCAGGCACCCGGGGAGACACCTGTTGTCCGTGGGAGGAATATGGCCGTTGACATGCCAGGTGAAAATACCAAAAAAATCAGCTCTTCGGTGTGGAGGTATTTCACCAGAAATGCGGACAACAGGTGTCAAGCCGTGTGTTCCCTTTGTCAAGCTGTAATAAGTAGGGGTAAGGACGTTAACCACCTCGGAACATCCTCCCTTATACGTCACCTGCAGCGCATTCATAATAAGTCAGTGACAAGTTCAAAAACTTTGGGTGACAGCGGAAGCAGTCCACTGACCAGTAAATCCCTTCCTCTTGTAACCAAGCTCACGCAAACCACCCCACCAACTCCCTCAGTGTCAATTTCCTCCTTCCCCAGGAATGCCAATAGTCCTGCAGGCCATGTCACTGGCAATTCTGACGAGTCCTCTCCTGCCTGGGATTCCTCCGATGCATCCTTGCGTGTAACGCCTACTGCTGCTGGCGCTGCTGTTGTTGCCGCTGGGAGTCGATGGTCATCCCAGAGGGGAAGTCGTAAGCCCACTTGTACTACTTCCAGTAAGCAATTGACTGTTCAACAGTCCTTTGCGAGGAAGATGAAATATCACAGCAGTCATCCTACTGCAAAGCGGATAACTGAGTCCTTGACAACTATGTTGGTGTTAGACGTGCGTCCGGTATCCGCCGTTAGTTCACAGGGAACTAGACAATTTATTGAGGCAGTGTGCCCCCGTTACCAAATACCATCTAGGTTCCACTTCTCTAGGCAGGCGATACCGAGAATGTACACGGACGTCAGAAAAAGACTCACCAGTGTCCTAAAAAATGCAGTTGTACCCAATGTCCACTTAACCACGGACATGTGGACAAGTGGAGCAGGGCAGGGTCAGGACTATATGACTGTGACAGCCCACTGGGTAGATGTATGGACTCCCGCCGCAAGAACAGCAGCGGCGGCACCAGTAGCAGCATCTCGCAAACGCCAACTCTTTCCTAGGCAGGCTACGCTTTGTATCACCGCTTTCCAGAATACGCACACAGCTGAAAACCTCTTACGGCAACTGAGGAAGATCATCGCGGAATGGCTTACCCCAATTGGACTCTCCTGTGGATTTGTGGCATCGGACAACGCCAGCAATATTGTGTGTGCATTAAATATGGGCAAATTCCAGCACGTCCCATGTTTTGCACATACCTTGAATTTGGTGGTGCAGAATTTTTTAAAAAACGACAGGGGCGTGCAAGAGATGCTGTCGGTGGCCAGAAAAATTGCGGGACACTTTCGGCGTACAGGCACCACGTACAGAAGACTGGAGCACCACCAAAAACTACTGAACCTGCCCTGCCATCATCTGAAGCAAGAAGTGGTAACGAGGTGGAATTCAACCCTCTATATGCTTCAGAGGTTGGAGGAGCAGCAAAAGGCCATTCAAGCCTATACAATTGAGCACGATATAGGAGGTGGAATGCACCTGTCTCAAGTGCAGTGGAGAATGATTTCAACGTTGTGCAAGGTTCTGATGCCCTTTGAACTTGCCACACGTGAAGTCAGTTCAGACACTGCCAGCCTGAGTCAGGTCATTCCCCTCATCAGGCTTTTGCAGAAGAAGCTGGAGGCATTGAAGAAGGAGCTAAAAGGGAGCGATTCCGCTAGGCATGTGGGACTTGTGGATGCAGCCCTTAATTCGCTTAACAAGGATTCACGGGTGGTCAATCTGTTGAAATCAGAGCACTACATTTTGGCCACCGTGCTCGATCCTAGATTTAAAGCCTACCTTGGATCTCTCTTTCCGGCAGACACAGGTCAGCTGGGGTTGAAAGACCTGCTGGTGACAAAATTGTCAAGTCAAGCGGAACGCGACCTGTCAACATCTCCTCCTTCACATTCTCCCGCAACTGGGGGTGCGAGGAAAAGGCTCAGAATTCCGAGCCCACCCGCTGGCGGTGATGCAGGGCAGTCTGGAGCGACTGCTGATGCTGACATCTGGTCCGGACTGAAGGACCTGACAACGATTACGGACATGTCGTCTACTGTCACTGCATATGATTCTCTCAACATTGATAGAATGGTGGAGGATTATATGAGTGACCGCATCCAAGTAGGCACGTCACACAGTCCGTACTTATACTGGCAGGAAAAAGAGGCAATTTGGAGGCCCTTGCACAAACTGGCTTTATTCTACCTAAGTTGCCCTCCCACAAGTGTGTACTCCGAAAGAGTGTTTAGTGCCGCCGCTCACCTTGTCAGCAATCGGCGTACGAGGTTACATCCAGAAAATGTGGAGAAGATGATGTTCATTAAAATGAATTATAATCAATTCCTCCGCGGAGACATTGACCAGCAGCAATTGCCTCCACAAAGTACACAGGGAGCTGAGATGGTGGATTCCAGTGGGGACGAATTGATAATCTGTGAGGAGGGGGATGTACACGGTGATATATCGGAGGGTGAAGATGAGGTGGACATCTTGCCTCTGTAGAGCCAGTTTGTGCAAGGAGAGATTAATTGCTTCTTTTTTGGGGGGGGTCCAAACCAACCCGTCATATCAGTCACAGTCGTGTGGCAGACCCTGTCACTGAAATGATGGGTTGGTTAAAGTGTGCATGTCCTGTTTTGTTTATACAACATAAGGGTGGGTGGGAGGGCCCAAGGACAATTCCATCTTGCACCTCTTTTTTCTTTTCTTTTTCTTTGCATCATGTGCTGATTGGGGAGGGTTTTTTGGAAGGGACATCCTGCGTGACACTGCAGTGCCACTCCTAGATGGGCCCGGTGTTTGTGTCGGCCACTAGGGTCGCTAATCTTACTCACACAGCTACCTCATTGCGCCTCTTTTTTTCTTTGCGTCATGTGCTGTTTGGGGAGGGTTTTTTGGAAGGGACATCCTGCGTGACACTGCAGTGCCACTCCTAGATGGGCCCGGTGTTTGTGTCGGCCACTAGGGTCGCTTATCTTACTCACACAGCGACCTCGGTGCAAATTTTGAGACTAAAAATAATATTGTGAGGTGTGAGGTATTCAGAATAGACTGAAAATGAGTGTAAATTATGGTTTTTGAGGTTAATAATACTTTGGGATCAAAATGACCCCCAAATTCTATGATTTAAGCTGTTTTTTAGTGTTTTTTGAAAAAAACACCCGAATCCAAAACACACCCGAATCCGACAAAAAAAATTCGGTGAGGTTTTGCCAAAACGCGTTCGAACCCAAAACACGGCCGCGGAACCGAACCCAAAACCAAAACACAAAACCCGAAAAATTTCAGGCGCTCATCTCTAGTAGTGACTAGTGGGGAAGTCGGCTACGGAAGAGATACCGGCTGCTGTCAATTAACTTAATTGATTAATGTCGCTGAACACATAGAACAGGGGGAGAGGTGCCCCCCTTCAAAGCAGGAGCCCGGCGGCAGCTGACTCTGTTGCCTCCCAGAGTTCTGCCTCTGCATAGTACAATGACAGCAGAGGGCAGCCCATGCACCGATCTGGTGGTCACACACCAAGATCTATTTCCATTGTGGCCAATCTGGTTGAATGATTCGATACCACTAGACAGATGTGGAGGGATGACACACAACTAGTGCATACACACAATGATTTAGTTGTCCAAAAAGGAGAGCGAAATGACAGGCATAGGAATGGAGAGAGTTAAACCTCCTGTGAGGGGTGGACCTAACTGTTATGAAAAGTACAGCCAATGGTAGAGAAGGGAGGGATCAGTATATATAGGGATGTATAGGCTAGCTAAGTCTCTCTTGCTGCTGGTTTGCCTTCCCGCCCTCCCACCCCATTTGGTAGAGGTTTTGGCACGGAGTGCCTTGGCTACATTGTTAGTGTGGTTTATCGTTGGCTATTTGTTGGCGGAAAAGAACGGCAGGTTGTAGTTTGACTTGTTAGTTACAGTTGTTTACACTATTGGTGTGGATTAGGTGCACTCACCTCCATTGACTTTTAAGGCCGCTAGATCACCCATCAGGGGGCAGCGTCATCACCCATCAGTGTGGGCAGTCAGCGTGGAGGTCTGAGTCGGGCACCTATTACCTATGTATGGTTTGTGGTAAATTAGGATCGTTTGGGTTTTAATGTTTTTTGAGGTTATCGTCAGTGGAGTATAGCCGTTCTTTTTTCTGCCACCATATGCCGGCTGAATCGGCATGTTAACTAAAATTTTACTTTACTGGTTATTTCTAATGGTTAGGGTACAATAAATAGCTAACAATTTTCTGCCAAATTCAAGTCTCCGTGTCATTATTTCTTGGTATTAAAGGTATTGAATGCTTTACTTTTTAAATAAGGGTCCACACATAATCATTAGGAGGTTTATAGCTTTTGCTATAGCTGATTCATGTTTTAGCTTTCCATGTTTTGGCACAAAACATTTGCCAAATGTGTGCACCATTTGGCTGAGAATGATGGTATTTTATGACAAAACGGATTACAATTTCATGACACTTTATATAAACTCAAAAGTATTTTCAGTGAGAACCATGAGTACCCTGTATCTGCTATGGCATCAGATTGCTCTACTGCTCTGGCCCTCAGTTACAGTACTTGGGATGATATACAATTAGAGCAGGCATGTCCAAACTGCGGCCCTCCAGCTGTTAAGAAACTAAACATCCCAGCATGCCCTGACACAGCTTTAGCATTCTCTGACAGCAAAACTGTGGCAGGGCATCCTGGGATATATAGTTTCACAACAGCTGGAGGGCCGCAGTTTGGACATGCATGAATTAGAGCATAACTAACAGCAAAAAGCTAATGACATTAGGTATGGATTGGAATGCAGCGACGGGGACTGTGACGCAAAACACGGGAGGTGGAAGTAGAGCTGTGAAAGTGTTAGATTGTAAAATGCTATGTAATATGCCTGTGCTCTATAAATGTACATTAATAATTAGTATTCACATATAGGACTGGAATTGGAAACTCTAATAAACTTTTTAATAAAGCTGTAGTGAAGTCCAAAGTCCAGGCATGTTACCCCTATGATCAGCAGCGTAACTGGGTCTGTGCGATAGGAATAACCGTTCAGTGCAGAATTCTAAAAGGGGATGCAGGGATTAAATATCTTAAGTTAATTTGGATACAATTGGGGGTTTAGGGGGAGATTTATCAAATCTTGGAGAAAGATAAAGTGGGGAAGTTTGTCATAGCAACTTGTAACTGTCAATTTTCTACCACATACTGGGGATCATTCCGAGTTGTTTGCTCGCTAGCAGATTTTAGCAGCCGCCGCCCTCTGGGAGTGTATTTTAGCTTAACAGAAGTGCGAACAAAAGGATCGCACAGCGGCTACAAAATATTTTTATGCAGTTTCAGAGTAGCTTCAGACCTACTCAGCGCTTGCGATCACTTCAGACGGTTCAGTTCCTGTTTTGACGTCACAAACACGCCCTGCGTTCGCCCAGCCACGCCTGCGTTTTCCTGGCACGCCTGCGTTTTTACGAACACTCCCTGAAAACGGTCAGTTGCCACCCAGAAACGCCTACTTCATGTCAATCACTCTGCGGCCAGCAGTGCGTCTGAAAAGCTTCGCTAGACCCTGTGTGAAACTACATCGGCCGTTGTAATAGCACGTTGCACGTGCGCATTGCGCCGCATACGCATGCGCAGAAGTGCCGTTTCTTTGCCTCATCGCTGCACAGTGAACGAATGCAGCTAGCGATCAACTCGGAATGACCCCCTCTGTTGCTAAGGGCTGATTGGTAGGTAGGAGATACTTTTCCACATTATCTTTCTCAAGGAATTTGTTTGCTAAGTGTTGGCTTCTAAACCCCAGCATTACTGATCATGGTTATGCCTGAAATGTGCTGTAAAAGGACAATGCTTTTATTTGTGTTATTTTGCTAGTGATAACATTGGCCCTCATTCCGAGTTGATCGGTCGCAAGGCGAATTTAGCAGAGTTACACACGCTAAGCCTACGCCTACTGGGAGTGAATCTTAGCTTCTTAAAATTGCGACCGATGTATTCGCAATATTGCGATTACTAACTACTTAGCAGTTTCAGAGTAGCTCCAGACTTACTCTGCCTGTGCGATCATTTCAGTGCTTGTCGTTCCTGGTTGACGTCACAAACACACCCAGCGTTCGCCCAGGCACTCCCACCGTTTCTCCGGCCACTCCTGCGTTTTTTCCGGAAACGGTAGCGTTTTCAGCCACACGCCCCTGAAACGCCGTGTTTCCGCCCAGTAACACCCATTTCCTGTCAATCACATTACGATCGCCGGAGCGAAGAAAAAGCCGTGAGTAAAAATACTTTCTTCATAGTAAAGTTACTTGGCGCAGTCGCAGTGCGAACATTGCGCATGCGTACTAAGCGGATTTTCACTGCGATGCGATGAAAAATACCGAGCGAACAACTCGGAATGAGGGCCATTGTTCTTTTAAATTTTGGGAATAAGAGCAAATGAAAGGGCCAGATTTTAGAACCCGACCCTTAGTAAATAAAGCATCAGGATTTCATAAATCTCCCCATTAGGGGTAAATTTAGTAAAGCTTCTCAACAGAGAATTGGTGATGTTGCCCATAGCCACCAATCAGATGCCATCTATCATTTTCTAAAAGGCAATATAGAAATGATAGACAGCATCTGATTGGTTGTTATGAGCAACATCACCAATTCTCTGTTTTAGAAGCTGTAGTAAATTTACCGCTCAGTCTTTCTCCCAAAACATTTTGGGGGTCATTCCGAGTTGATCGTAGGTGAGGGTATATAACTGCATGTTTTGCTATAAAAGCATATGGACAATACTGATATATGAGGATCACTGTTTTTCCCTATTACCACGTCACTGATTTCTATGGCCTCAAGAAAGGTTGTCAACCTTGCAAATTAATGAAGAAGGGATTGAGGCAATTAAAATTAATCTACAAATTAATGTACCTTTAGCAGGAAGACCAGTAAAGTAAACTAGTCTAGGACTAACATTTACTGTACCATGTCAGCTATAATGATATATTTATTTAAACTACATTCATCCATTGTTAAATGTAAGTTTTCTCTATCGCTGTATAGAAGTTTTGATCTTAATTTAGGAATCTTATGAATTAAATTCAGTATGTGTAAAGCATTACTTAATGTCACCAAAGCTAGCAAACAAACTCATAAAAAAAAACACAATAAAACTCACAAAAGAAGTCTGAGTAAGGGTATAACATAGCAAATGTAAAAGATAAAAAATAAAATGTTAATGCCAGTTCTTAATGATGTTTCAGACTAGGTTCTTAGTGATGTCTGATAATGATTAATATAACAATGTATGTCACTATGCCAGCATTACCAGAGAGCTGAGCATCAATATATATACTGTATATACAGTTCCAAGTCTAGAAACTTGCTGGGGTAGTAACCAAAATACAGTAGGGCCCAAACAGCTCCATCCCCACTTGGGGATTGAAACGTTGATGAGCTGAACTATAGCTGTATTTGAATAAACTTTTATACCTCCAGTCAAGTCTGGTGAGTGTACCCTCTATTCAGAGAGATATATATATATATATATATATATATATATATATATTAGAGATGTGCGGCGGGCACTTTTCGTGTTTTAGTTTAGGTTCTGGTTCCATGCTCGTGTTTTAGATCTGGATTAGTTTTGCCAAAACCACCCTTTCGTGTTTTGGTTTTGATTTTTTTTTTTAAAACATAAAAACAGTTAAAATCACAGAATTTGGGGGTAATTTTGATCTGAATGTATTGTTAACCTCAATAACATTAATTTCCACTACTTTTCATTCTATTCCGAACACCTCACACCTCACAATATTGTTTTTAGGACAAAAGTTTGAATCCAAGGTGGCTGGATGACTAAGCTAAGTGACACAAGTGTGTGGCACAAACACCTGGCCTATCTAGGAGTGGCACTGCTGTGTCAGACAGGATGGCCCTATTCAAAAACTAAGCCCCAAACAGCACATCATGCAAAGTAGAAAAAGAGGTGCAATGAGGTAGCTGTATGACTAAGCTAAGCGACACAAGTGTGCGGCACAAACACCTGGTCCATCTAGGAGTGGCACTGCAGTGGCAGACAGGATGGCAATTAGAAAAAAAATTGTCCCCAAACAGCACATCATGCAAAGAAGAAAAAGAGGTGCAATGAGGTAGCTGTATGGCTAAGCTAAGCGATACAAGTGTGCGGCACAAACACCTGGTCCATCTAGGAATGGTACTGCAGTCCCACTGCACTAATGGCGGACACTGGATGAACGTCTAACACCAGCATAGTTGTTATGGCCTCAGTAAATCCGCTTTGTAACAGGGTATATATATATACGGCAGTATCACTGGAATTATATGGCAGTACCACTGGACATATACGGCAGTATCACTGGACTGGATTTATACACCAGTACCACTGGAATTATGTGGCAGTACCACTGCACATATACAGCAGTATCACTGGAATTATATAGCAGTACCACTGGACATATACGGCAGTATCACTGGATTTATATGCCAATACCACTGGAATTATACGGTAGTATCACTGGAATTATACGGCAGTACCACTGCATTTATATGGCAGTACCACTAGAATTATCTGGCAGTATCACTGGAATTATACGGCAGTACCACTGGACTGGATTTATATGGCAGTATCACAGGACTTATACGCCAGTACCACTGGAATTATACGGCAGTATCACTGGAATTATATGGCAGTATCACTGGAATTATACAGCAATACCACTGGATTTATATGCCAGTACCACTGGAATTATACGGCAGTACCACTGGATTTATATGGCAGTACCACTGGACTGGAATTATACGGCAGTACCATTGGACTTATACGGCAGTACCACTGGACATACACGGCAGTATCACTGGACATATACGGCAGTATCACTGGATTTATATGCCAGTATTACTGGAATTATACGGCAGTATCACTGGAATTATATGGCAGTATCACTGGAATTATACGGCAGTATCACTGGAATTATACGGAAGTACCACTGGACATATACGGCAGTACCACTGGACTGGATTTATATGCCAGTACCACTGGATTTATATGGCAGAACCACTGGATTTATATGGCAGTATCACTGGACTGGATTTATACGCCAGTACCACTGGAGTTATACAGCAGTACCACTGGACATATACGGCAGTATCACTGGAATTATATGGCAGTACCACTGGACATATATGGCAGTATCACTGGATTTATACGGCAGTATCGCTGGACATATACGGCAGTATCACTGGACATATACGGCAGTATCACGGGACATATACGGCAGTACCACTGGACATATACAGCAGCACAGGGACACCACCACTGGACTGATGCAGGATAACCCAGCACCACTGCAATGGACTGGACTTATACAGCAGCACTGGACATATGGCAGCAGAGGACATCACCAGTGTGACTGGACCGATGCAGCACAAGACACTACCACTGTACTGATGCAGGACACTGAGGACGGAGACACAGCCTCTCGCTACATTCTCCAATGCTGAAGTGAAAATGGCGGTGACGCGCGGCACCTTATATGGGATCCAAACCCAGCGAGAATCAGACAGCAGGATGATGATGTTTTGCTTCTGCTTCTGGTTTCCGAGTCAGGCGGGAAAACCGGGCTCGGTTACTGACGTACGGTAGGGTTCAGGTCTCAGAGAATCAGAGAACCGAACCCGCTCATCTATAATGTATATATATATATATATATATATATACACCATGTAACCGACACTCCAATTAGATATATGTAATTGCCTGGGGGCATTTATTAACTGTATATTAAGACTTAAGTCTTAAGACTTAACTACTGGTGCACTGGGCTGTCTGGCTAAGATGCTGTGGATGGATTTGTGGGTGACTACATTACATGAAGAACTGTGAGTGCCGCTGCTTCTGGATTGACTGTGTATATACTATAAATATATATGTGTGTATATATATATATATATATATGTATATATATATATATATTTCTGTTCAAAAAAAGTTTTAGATCAGTGCGCTTCTCTTAGGTAGTTCTGTGTTGTAATATATAGTCCACAGACAGATGTCGAAACGTCCTAATTTTAAAACACACTCCACTCTTTGGGCTGCTGCTCAGTTCCTCACAAAGCCATTAGGTATATAGCCCAATAATCTGTACAAAGAAGAGGGGAACAAGCGCCTATGGTGTAGTATTTGCTATCAAGGGTGCCAAATCACACCCCATCAATCCACTGCCTCATATTCCTCGAACAATACCGGAATCGGGATGAACGTTGTGAAAGACAATCAATGTAAGTGACGCATGTAGCTTTATTAATAGGAAGATATTTTCATCTTTTCCATTTGTCTCTCACTGGGTTTGATCTGTGGTCTCTGTCATTAAGCAAGGATATATCATATCATTGCTTAATGACAGAGACCACATTGAATGCTGATGGATGTCTTTCACAACGTCATCCCGATTCCGGTATTGCTCAAGGAATATGAGGCAGTGGATTGTTATGCTTTGAATACAAGTTATAATCTGGTACGCAGTTTTATGAGTGGAGTCATTTGGCACCTTTGATAGGAAATACTACACCATAGGCCAGGCATGTCCAAACTGCGGCCCTCCAGCTGTAGTGAATCTACATATCCCAGCATGCCCTGACACAGTTTTGCTGTCAGAGAATGCTAGAGCTGTGTCAGGGCATGCTGGGATGTGTAGTTTCTCAACAGCTAGAGGGCCGCAGCTTGGACATGCCTGACATAGGCGCTTGTTTCCCTCTTCTTTACATATATATATATATATATATATATATATCGTAACAAATAGTGAAGGTCAGCGCCACATGTAATGCAATCCTTAGTATATTTTTTTTAAATATATATATAAAATTATACAACACCTCCTACGGTATAGGGCGTCAGCTAACCCTCAAATAAATAGCAGTGGTAGGCTGCTAAAAGATTGCTATGGAAAAAATAGGATGAGGGTACCAAGCGACCACTGATGTTGATATAAAGAATAAAAAACTATTTAAAATATAACAATATGGTTTTATTACCGATAAAATTACATAAAAAACTAACATAACAATCTAAGCTAAACAGTCCGTAAAACACACTATATTTTAACTGGATCAAGTAAATAAATATAAGAATGGAAGTGTATCTTATCTTTCAAGGTGCTGGAGGTCACATTAAGGGGTTCCCAATGCGTTTCGTCCAAAGACTTTTTTAAGGGTGTGCTAGTAATTGGGACAGGGCTCAACTTATACCCCTAACAATTAAGTATGGGGTTATGACCTCACTTCCTGTGTTAAGTACAAGATTACAATTTTCAGTGCTTTATATTACTTTGCATATACTGGACAACACATACAGTACTAGTGTGCGCTTATATAATATCTAAAAACGAGTGGTTTTAGAAGAGAAACACACAATTTTAGAGAGTTCTTTATGAAGTGTGGCACTTCCGCACACACTTCCGGTGCCCGCGCATCCCCTCTGGACATGCGCGGCACTTCCGCCCCACTTCCGTTTCCTAAATGCGCATGTACATGAGAGGGGTCGTGGAATGCATGATGTTTTCTTGGATGCGCTTCATGTGGTCTTTAGGATACCCTCAGTTGATCCCAGTGGCCATCTTTATGGAGACCAGGGACTGGGGACACTTTTTATTAATGGTGTTTTCTTTCTCCATAGTTAACATTAAAAACGGAGACACCTAAAAGACAAACTAAAAGAAGATAGCCCTAAAAACATTTTTGTACTTGTTTTAGCATAATATTATTAAGAGGGGTTTGTGATACACATATCTATATATTGGTATATATTAACATATTCTTTTATGTATCAACTGTATGTATAGAAAGTTTTAATATATATCTCCATGCAGGGATTTAGAAATCAGACATATTAATAATATGGGAGACTTAATATAATAACTTTATTTTACTTATTGGTTTGTAATATAGGGTTATTCATTATAAATCTATAGAAGATCAGTGCTGTGTTATACCGAGTAAAAGATCTCTTGAATGTCAGTCCACACTTTACTATATTTAAAATACAATACTAATACAATGTGGGCACATTCAAGAGATCTTTTACTCGGTATAACACAGCACATATTTTTATGTTAGTTTTTTATGTAATTTTATCGGTAAGAAAACCATATTGTTATATTTTAAATAGTTATTTATTCTTTATACCAACATCAGTGGTCGCTTGGTACCCTCGTCCTATTTTTTCCATATATATATATATATATATATATATATATATATATATATATAAAACAATAGTGCATTTGGCATATGTCGAAATGCGTTGGGTTATCTGTTTATGTGAAGTGACCTCCAATCCACAATAATTGAAGGAGGAGATTGTAAAGAAACATCGGTACATTGATTCTCACTGTGACCTCTGAGTTGTGTCAACATTGGGAGGAAGTTGCCTTTTTTATGGTTATAAACATTAATGTTGCCTTTTATGGATTTTAAATAAATCGCTATATAAAGGAACGCACTGATTATATGTTAAGATTTTATTTCACCATCATGTAAAACTAGCTGTGTGTTTGATTCATTACTGGGAGTTGATACAACCCAAAGGTGCCAAATCCACTATTGTTATACATTTTTCATTACCTTTAGTTCTTTCTAACAGGGAATTTAGTGGAATAAGGCAGCCTGGTAAATGTCGCATAAAATTTATACATATTTTAATAAGCGCAGGAGGAGAGTTTCTGTTTTGTATATATATATATATATATATATATATATATATATATAGAGAGAGAAACAAAAAGTTCAGCACTCACCAAAATGAGCTCACTTATTCTCACAACATCAATGAATAAATGAATAAATGATGGGGGTTTAGTTAGTGAATTGGCCAATGCACGGAAGCCTGCATACCGCTCGCCAAGGTACCCCACCTTCATGCAGGTCCTACACTATCACAAAATCATACAACTTGTGGTAGTGTAGGACCTGCATGAAGGTGGGGTACGTTGGCGAGCGATACCTGGCACTGGGGGCATATACCTGGCACTGTGGGGGTAGATCTGGCACTGTGGGCATATACCTGGCACTGGGGGCATATACCTGGCACTGTGGGCATATACCTGGCACTGGGGGCATATACCTGGCACTGTGGGGGAAGATCTGGCACTGGGGGCATATACCTGGCACTGTGGGGGAATATCTGGCACTGGGGGCATATACTTGGCACTGTGGGGGAATATCTGGCACTGGGGGCATATACCTGGCACTGGGGGGGAATATTTGGCACTGGGGGGAGCAGGCACTGAGGGGGAATATGTGGCACTGTGGGGGAAGATCTGGCACTGGGGGCATATACCTGGCACTTGGGGCATATACCTGGCACTGTGGGGGAAGATCTGGCACTGGGGGCATATACCTGGCACTGGGGGCATATACCTGGCACTGTGGGGGAAGATCTGGCACTGGGGGCATATACCTGGCACTGGGGGCATATACCTGGCACTGTGGGGGAAGATCTGGCACTGGGGGCATATACCTGGCACTGTGGGGGAGCAGGCACTGAGGGGGCATATGTGGCACTGTGGAGGAATATTTGGCACTGGGGGTAGCAGGCACTGAGGGGGCATATGTGGCACTGGGGGAGGGGTATATTTGGCACTGGGGGCATATACCTGGCACTGGGGGCATATACCTGGCACTGTGGGGGAATATCTGGCACTGGGGGCATATGTGGCACTGGGAGCACGGCACTAGCAACAAGCACTACCCCCTAGCAACAAGCATGACACCCAGTGCATGAAACCCCTGGCAACGAGCATGACACCCAGTGCATGAAACCCCTGGCAACGAGCATGACACCCTGAGCATGAAAACCCCTGGCACCATGCATGGAACCAAGAGCATGAAACCCCTGGCAACGAGCAGGTAATTTAAAAGTAATTAGAAGCCTTACTGTAGAACTTAATGTGTAATTGGCATTACGGTGTGTGGCATAATGTATCACGGACATTGCGGTGTGTGTCATAATGTGTCGGGCATTACGGTGTGTTGTATACTATATCACGGGCATTGTGGTATGTGGTATAATGTCTCAGGATCATTGTGGTGTGTGTCATACTGTGTCACAGACATTGTATGTGCTATAATGTATCAGGGGCATTGCAGTGTGTAGCATAATGTATAACGGGCATTGCGATTCCTGTCATAATGTGTCACAGGCATTACGGTGTGTGGCATAATGTGTCGGGGGCATTATGGTGTGTGCATATTGTGTCATGTGCATTGTTGTGTGTGGAATAATGTCTAAGGGCATTGCAGTATGTGGCATAATGTATACTGGGCATTACTATAAGGAGGAAAAATGACAAATAATGTAAGGGGCATGAATCAGGAATATTTCTCTTTCCTGTGGTGGCCAACGTCTGGGCGTGCAGGTTGCAAAACTGGGGTATAAGGTAGTCTTTTCCTGCAATGCCACGCCCCTTTACGCGAAGCCACGCCCATTTTAACGAAGCCACACACCCTTTTTGACGGCGCGCACATATTTGTCCCTTTGCTAATGCCAATTATGGGGGGTATGGGGGGGGGGGGGGGGGGGGGGGGCGCCGAAGGATTTTTTGGCTTGGGGGAGGAAAATTTCTAGTTACGCCACTGCTCCCTTAGGTGGCAGACTTGACAGTCCTTAGGTAAAATCCACCACTGTTAGCAAAGGTAGTAAATCAGGCTTTTGCGGCTTTGCATGTGAGTCAGAAGAAGCCCTATAGGCTGCATGTTTAATCTGTTGTAGTTTGCCTCACCCTACAATAATTCCACTGCACAGCATGGTGTGGTCATGACGTGCCACATAGGACACTTGCAGACAGGACACAGCCCAGTAAAGTGCTTAATTCCATTTCCTGAATTCTGGATGGACAGGATATTATTTGGCCCCCAAATCTCCCTGCAGCACTGTCTATCTTTGCACACATGAAAGCTACAAGTTGTACATCACTGCATAACCAGAAGCACCACTGCCGCATGTGTGTGCTGCAGAATACATCAAATATATCTGTTTCTACAATGGCGGTTTTAGCTTTACTGTCTGATTGTTGTTATTATTCTGTGGCTACTGATCTTTTCATAGAATAATGGCCAAATAGAGCATGCTAAAAGGGCATAAGATGTCTGCTGGGGAGCGTATCAAAAATTCATGACTGTCTCAATGGTTGTTGTTATGTGCAGGTAGCTAATACAATGCAACTAGCTGCAGTACAGAGCTACAGTGTTACCGACATAAGGAATAATAAATATTAATGATGAAAATAATCTGCTGCATGTTTCCCTATGGAAACCTTGATTAAGAATATATGTGCACTTTAGTAACTAGGTTACACTTATTGTGCCTGTTTCAGAGTTGCCCGTAAAGTGGCCACAATTATGATGGCTTCTGTGCTAAGAAATAAATGCAGAGTCATTGCATCTATGAGACTGCACTGCCCCCATCCACCCGTTGCATTTGTACCAGCCCTATCCTTGGAGCAAGAGAACTGTCTGAAGTTGGGCGGATCTTTGCATGCGCTCATCTTTGCCTAGCCCACAATTCTGTCTACATGCCCGTGGCACACTTACATTACATTTGAATGCCTAGTTGCCACACAGTAACAACCATTCAACCACAAGTGGAGATACAACTGAGATCTGTACGATTCTGAATTGCCAGTATTTGCAGTTGTACTAGTATTAGTAGTTGTGTATTCAGGCTCCAGTGGGGGGCAATATTTATTATTTCATGATGTGGGCACCATTTATGTAGCCATAACATAATAAAAGTTGTCCAAGTCATAAAAACATTTTTAACATCAATTAACAATCTCCTATATAATAGCCCCTATCTGTGACTCTGTGACTGTGTCTATAACGCTGGGCGTGGCTAGGAGCTCTCATTGGGTTAGCGCCAGGTCTATCACACTCAGTCCACTGCTGATTGGGTGAGAAACGCCCTCCCACACATGCTACATCCAATGGGAGGCTCTGCCCTTTGGCTGCTGTGTGTTCCCAGAGCTGCAGCTCCAGGCCGGCACCACAAAATAGGCCCACTGCATCTGCAGCAACATACCCTCCAACAATTTACACATAAAAATCAGTACAAATTTGAAAAGAGGTGTGGCCACGCCCCTTTTCCTATACTTTCAATGGAAGTTTGGAGAGCCAAAAATCAGTACAGACCATTAAAAAAAGGTACTGCACCTGCCAAAAAGGTACAGTTGGAGGGTATGAAGCAAATCTTTGCGCTGTAGATAGGACGCTGTAGTGAAAGGATTTTTTCCCCCCTATGTCCTGCTGCCAGTCCGCCTGCCCCTTCCGGCATCAACAATCCCCACTCCCTAGGCACCGTGCAGGTGGAACAAAAGCTGCTGCGGCCACTGGCATAGATGTGTATGAAAGCGGTGCAGCGGAAGGCTTTCATAGCCCTTCCTGCGCCGCATACTCTCTGAGCCCCAGTACCTCCTCTGCGCATGATGTCACAGAAGTGCGTCCCCGCCACAGCCGCACCCAGATCCCCAGAGGCCCTGACTCCGCAACACAGCACCTGGGCTGCCGGCCTGGAAGCCCCGAGATGGCTAATGTAACGGATAGAGTGGGTGATATCGCGGAGGGTAATGTCTGGACGCTGTAAAAATGTAAAAGGTGACAATGCTGTGCAGTGCAGTGGGTGTGCAGTGTCACTGACACTGCACAGCACTCTCACCTTTTACATTAATTCAGAGAGTCAGTCATTTCTGCCAGCCAGTCACTATCGTTAGCGCCAGTGTCCCAACGCACCGCATTAGAGGGAAGTAGAAGCACTAAATAAACAACAGCTCCCAGCAGCCTTTAGCACAGTAGTATTCTGGCGCTAAGGGCTGCTGGGAGCTGTACTTTATTGAGTACATCTTCTTTTCTGTATTGCGGCGCGTTGGAACACCGGCGCTTACAATAGTGACTGGCTGCTGTGCGAGTCTCCGGGAGAGCCACTGCCAAAGGGAGGACAGCAGCTTAGCTGCTTCCAGGAGGAGAAGCAGGAGAAGCATTACCCGCCCCTCCCCCACCTGCAGCACCACTGCACCCGCCCCACCCGTGGCACCCTTGTAACCGCTCCTCCCCTACATGTGGTGGCTCCGGACCCCTTCCCCCACCAGCAGCACCCACGCACCTGCCCCTCCCCCACCCGCAGAACCACTGCAACCACCCCTCCCCCACCCGCAGCACCCCCGGATCCCCTCCCCCATCCACGTCTCCCACGCACATGCCACTCCACCAACCACAGCACCTACTAGGTGATTCATCAGGCCCTGCATGCACTGTACATAGAATCTACAGTAGGTGGCCCTAGTAGAGCTGTGTGCAGATCCCCGTGTTTTGGTTTTGGTTCTAAATAATCATTATGTTTTGGTTTTGCAAAACCACCCTCAAGTGTTTTGGGATCAGTGTTGGTTTTGGTTTTGAATCTGGGTTTCTTCAATCAATAAAAACAGTTAAAATCACGTAACATGAACCTGTTTTAAATCTGAGTTCCATACTCAAGGTAAGCCCCAACTCGGGACTCTGTCCATCCAGATCCTCAAAAATGATCTGAGCCGGGACTCGGTTCTACTCAAGGTAAGGAGGTGGATGTAATCCTTTTATACTTTGCTAAAGCTTTCGATACAGTACCACACATGATACTTATCTTAAGTTACAAGAACTGGGGCTATGAAGCACAATATGCACTTGGGTTAGAAATTGGTTAGATAATAGGGAGCAGCGAATTGTGGTAAATGGAACTTTTTCAAATTGGACTGAAGTACTAAGTGGTGTGGCACAAGGGTCTGTACTTGGACCACTATTGTTCAACATTTTCATTAATGATCTAGCAGTAGATCTAGAGAGTGTGGTGTCAATTTTTGCAGAAGATACCAAGTTGTGTAAGGTTATAAAGACGGAGGGGGATGCTGACTCTCTTCAGAACGACTTAGTTAAACTTGAAGCATGGGCAGCAAAATGGAGAATGAGGTTCAATACAGACAAGTGTAAGGTAATGCACTTTGGTAGCAAGAACAAAAATACCACCTACATACTAAATGGGGTACAACTAAGGGATTCTGTACTGGAAAAAGACTTGGGTGTTCTCATAGATAACAAACTTAGCAGTAGTACCCAAAGTAGGACTGCGGCAATGAAGGCAAACAAGGTATTAGCATGCATGAAGTGGGGAATTGAGGCAAGGGATGAGTGTGTTATACTCCTATTATATAAATCCCTAGTGAGTCCACATCTTGAATACTGTGCGAAATTTTGGGCACCATACTACAAAAAGGATATCCTGGAACTAGAAAAGGATCAAAGGCGGGCGACCAAACTGATTAAGGGGATGGAAAAGCTAGAATACGAGGAAAGTCTTGCTAATCTAGGCATGTTCACATTGGAAAAGAGGAGATTAAGAGGGGGACATGATTAACATTTACAAGTACACAAGGGGACAATACACAGAGCTTGTGGGGGAACTGTTTTTTGGTAAGGTCAACAGAGAGGACATATGGACATCCACTTAGGTTGTAGGAAAGGAGATTTTGCACAATGAGATGGAAACCTTTCTTTACAGTAAGGACAATACGTGTTTGGAATTCCCTGCCTAAAAGAGTGGTAATGGTGGACTCGGTCATTACTTTTAAGAATGGGATAGATAAATGCTTAATGGATAAGGATATACAGGGTTATGGTGGGTAGATTGCACACTCTATTTTAAAAAATAAAATAAAATAACGGCAATCATTTTCAACATATAAAATTAGTGCTAATAAAATAATGCAGTGTAGGAGACCACCAATAGGTTGAACTCGATGGACAAATTGTCTTTTTTCAACCTCAGAAACTATGTTACTATGTTACTATGTATGGAAAACCCTAAAGTTCAGGTGTGTTTGATTTACAACATAAACGAACAGCTCATCTCTAGTATTTAGTCATGTTTTGCCATTTCATAGACTGGTGGTTTTATGGCAGTTTTACGTCAGTTTAGCTTTAGCAAATGTGGGGTTTGCAAAACCACAAAAAAAAACAGTGTATTTGCAAAATCGATGCAAACCCTCAAGCTCATGCAGACAAGATCTAGGTTAAATATTTAGGTCCAGATAAAGGTGAAGGCCAAAAGACTCATCATGATTGACTTACAATATATAGCATTTAAATAAAACCATATGACTACTTTCAATCAATGTTAAACCTACATTATATTGCTCTATGAAACTGGCTAGAGGGGTCTCTTCTGACTGTAGTTACAGTCAGGGCTGGATTATAGGTGGGGCGGCCGTCCTCGGGCCTCCCACATATCTCCAGAGAAAGTGAGATAGTGCCTGTTCCCCCTCTCCTGAACTGCACACTGGAAACTGGAAATTAGGTGGGGGTGTATGGTCTCAATTTCTGTTGCCTTGAGGCCTTCAGATGCCTTAGGCCCTCATTCCGAGTTGTTCGCTCGCAAGCTGCTTTTAGCAGCATTGCACACGCTAAGCCGCCGCCTACTGGGAGTGAATCTTAGCTTAGCAAAATTAAGAACGAAAGTTTCTCAAAATTGCGAATAGAAATTTCTAAGCAGTTTCTGAGTAGCTCGACAGTTACTCTGCCACTGCGATCAGTTCAGTCAGTTTCGTTCCTGGTTTGACGTCACAAACACACCCAGCGTTCGCCCAGACACTCCCCCGTTTCTACAGACACTCCCACGTTTTTCCAGAAACGGCAGTGTTTTTTCACACACTCCCATAAAACGGCCAGTTTCCGCCCAGAAACACCCACTTCCTGTCAATCACACAACGATCACCAGAACGAAGAAAAAACCTCGTAATGCCGTGAGTAAAATACCAAACTTCTTAGCAAATTTACTTGGCGCAGTCGCAGTGCGAACATTGCGCATGCGCAGTTTGCGGAAAATCGCTGTGATGCCATGAAAAAGAACGAGCGAACAACTCGGAATGAGGGCCTTAATCCGGCCCTGGCTACAGCACAATTGATGGAATCATTGAATATACAGTATTACCAATGAAAAGACAGTTCTGAAATAACTCTTACAGTATATTCTAATGTAGCAAGGACTGTCTGGATGCTGACACCATTGCAATTTCTCATGAACCTTTCCTTTTCCTCTTATTTGCATAGAATGTCACTGACATTAGGAAGGGAACTGCCAGCAATGGGAAATAATCAGACACATCAGTGGGGAACTTTACAATGAAGTATTCCTGGAATAAGTAGATAGAAATGTTACAGTATATACACTATGGATAGTTTTAAAGCAGTAATGAGTTAGAGAATGTTTAATATATACAGGAACATCTTAACTCTTTCTCTGCTACATTCAGCTCTGAAAATTATTTGACATTCTTGGATGCATTATTTTAGGGTACTTTTTTATTCTCTGCAGTGAAAGAGTTATCTAATGAAGCATAGACAGGTGGGTGTGGTTCATTAGGTCGTCATGAGTTAAGTCGACATACATTAGGTCAACAACGTTTGGTCGACATGCATTAGGTCGACATGATCACTATGTCGACGTGGTCATTAGGTCGGCATGTGCTAGGTCAACATGGAAAAAGGTCGACATGAGGGTTTTTTAAAGTTTTTATGGTGTCGTTTTCTTCGAAAAATGACGGGGAACCCGAATTAGTGCACGTGACCCCTCGCATGGCTTGCTTCGCTCGCCATGCTTCGGGCACGGTGCCTCGCCCTGCTACAACTGCGCTCGGCACAAGTTACCGTTCCCAGGATCTTTGGGGGTCATTCCGAGTTGTTCGCTCGGTAAATTTCTTCGCATCGCAGCGTTTTTCCGCTTAGTGCGCATGCGCAATGTTCGCACTGCGACTGCGCCAAGTAAATTTGCTATGCAGTTAGGAATTTTACTCACGGCTTTTTCATCGTTCTGGTGATCGTAATGTGATTGACAGGAAGTGGGTGTTTCTGGGCGGAAACTGGCCGTTTTATGGGTGTGTGTGAAAAAACGCTACCGTTTCTGGGGAAAACGCGGGAGTGGCTGGAGAAACGGAGGAGTGTCTGGGCGAACGCTGGGCGTGTTTGTGACGTCAAACCAGGAACGACAAGCACTGAACTGATCGCAGATGCCGAGTAAGTCTGGAGCTACTCAGAAATTGCTAAGAGAGGTCTAATCGCAATATTGCGAATACGTCGTTCGCAATTTTAAGAAGCTAAGATTCACTCCCAGTAGGCGGCGACTTAGCGTGAGCAAATCTGCTAAAAGCAGCTTGCGAGCGAACAACTCGGAATGAGGGCCATTAAGTATAAAAAAGGTCAAAAAATAAAAAAGGGTGAAAAACTCATGTCGACCTTTTTCCAAGTCAACCTAGTACACGTCGACCTAATGACCATGTCGACCTAGTGATCATGTCAACCTAATGCATGCCGACCAAACGTGGTCCACCCAATGTATGTCGACCTAACTCATGTCGACCTAATGACCACCATCCTATACAGGCATAGCCTTCAGATCAGAGCGGGTTCGGTTCCTCGGAATCCGAACCCGCCCGAACTTCAGCTTTTTTTACACGGATCCGAGCGACTCGGATCTTCCCGCCTTGCTCGGTTAACCCGAGCGCGCCCGAACGTCATCATGACGCTGTCGGATTCTCGCGAGGCTCGGATTCTATCGCGAGACTCGGATTCTATATAAGGAGCCGCGCGTCGCCGCCATTTTCACACGTGCATTGAGATTGATAGGGAGAGGACGTGGCTGGCGTCCTCTCCATTTAGATTAGAAGAGAGAGAGTGAGATTGAGACAGAGACACTTGATTTACTGGAGCTTAGGAGTACTAGAGAGTGCAGAGTTTACTAGTGACTGACCACTGACCAGTGACCACCAGTGCAGTTTTATTTAATATAATCCGTTCTCTGCCTGAAAAAAACGATACACAGTGACTCAGTCACATAACATATCTATGCTCAGCCCAGTGTGCTGCATCATCTATGTATAATATCTGACTGTGCTCACACAGCTTAATTGTGGGGGAGACTGGGGAGCAGTTATAGGTTATAGCAGGAGCCAGGAGTACATATTATTAAAATTAAACAGTGCACACTTTTGCTGCAGGAGTGCCACTGCCAGTGTGACTGACCAGTGACCAGACCACACTGACCACCAGTATAGTATACTATATTGTGATTGCCTGAAAAAGTTAAACACTCGTCGTGTGACTTGTGTGGTGTTTTTTTATTCTATAAAAAACTCATTCTGCTGACAGACAGTGTCCAGCAGGTCCGTCATTATATAATATATACCTGTCCGGCTGCAGTAGTGATATATATATATATTTTTATATCATTATTTATCATCCAGTCGCAGCAGACACAGTACGGTAGTTCACGGCTGTAGCTACCTCTGTGTCGGCACTCGGCAGTCCATCCATAATTGTATACCACCTACCCGTGGTTTTTTTTTTCTTTCTTCTTTATACATACTACATCTCATTATCATCCAGTCTATATTAGCAGCAGACACAGTACAGTACGGTAGTCCACGGCTGTAGCTACCTCTGTGTCGGCACTCGGCAGTCCATCCATAATTGTATACCACCTACCCGTGGTTTTTTTTTTCTTTCTTCTTTATACATACTACATCTCATTATCATCCAGTCTATATTAGCAGCAGACACAGTACAGTACGGTAGTCCACGGCTGTAGCTACCTCTGTGTCGGCACTCGGCAGTCCGTCCATAATTGTATACCACCTACCCGTGGTTTTTTTTTCTTTCTTCTTTATACATACTACATCTCATTATCATCCAGTCTATATTAGCAGCAGACACAGTACAGTACGGTAGTCCACAGCTGTAGCTACCTCTGTGTCGGCACTCGGCAGTCCGTCCATAATTGTATACCACCTACCCGTGGTTTTTTTTTTCTTTCTTCTTTATACATACATACTACATCTCATTATCAACCAGTCTATATTAGCAGCAGACACAGTACAGTACGGTAGTCCACGGCTGTAGCTACCTCTGTGTCAGCACTCGGCAGTCCATCCATAATTGTATACCACCTACCCGTGGTTTTTTTTTTCTTCTTTATACATACTACATCTCATTATCATCCAGTCTATATTAGCAGCAGACACAGTACAGTACGGTAGTCCACGGCTGTAGCTACCTCTGTGTCGGCACTCGGCAGTCCGTCCATAATTGTATACCACCTACCCGTGGTTTTTTTTTCTTTCTTCTTTATACATACTACATCTCATTATCATCCAGTCTATATTAGCAGCAGACACAGTACAGTACGGTAGTCCACGGCTGTAGCTACCTCTGTGTCGGCACTCAGCAGTCCATCCATAATTGTATACCACCTACCCGTGGTTTTTTTTTTCTTCTTTATACATACTACATCTCATTATCATCCAGTCTATATTAGCAGCAGACACAGTACAGTACGGTAGTCCACGGCTGTAGCTACCTCTGTGTCGGCACTCGGCAGTCCATCCATAATTGTATACCACCTACCCGTGGTTTTTTTTTTCTTCTTTATACATACTACATCTCATTATCATCCAGTCTATATTAGCAGCAGACACAGTACAGTACGGTAGTCCACGGCTGTAGCTACCTCTGTGTCGGCACTCGGCAGTCCGTCCATAATTGTATACCACCTACCCGTGGTTTTTTTTTCTTTCTTCTTTATACATACTACATCTCATTATCATCCAGTCTATATTAGCAGCAGACACAGTACAGTACGGTAGTCCACGGCTGTAGCTACCTCTGTGTCGGCACTCGGCAGTCCGTCCATAATTGTATACCACCTACCCGTGGTTTTTTTTCTTTCTCCTTTATACATACATACTACATCTCATTATCAACCAGTCTATATTAGCAGCAGACACAGTACAGTACGGTAGTCCACGGCTGTAGCTACCTCTGTGTCGGCACTCGGCAGTCCATCCATAATTGTATACTAGTATCCATCCATCTCCATTGTTTACCTGAGGTGCCTTTTAGTTGTGCCTATTAAAATATGGAGAACAAAAATGTTGAGGTTCCAAAATTAGGGAAAGATCAAGATCCACTTCCACCTCGTGCTGAAGCTGCTGCCACTAGTCATGGCCGAGACGATGAAATGCCAGCAACGTCGTCTGCCAAGGCCGATGCCCAATGTCATAGTACAGAGCATGTCAAATCCAAAACACCAAATATCAGTAAAAAAAGGACTCCAAAACCTAAAATAAAATTGTCGGAGGAGAAGCGTAAACTTGCCAATATGCCATTTACCACACGGAGTGGCAAGGAACGGCTGAGGCCCTGGCCTATGTTCATGGCTAGTGGTTCAGCTTCACATGAGGATGGAAGCACTCAGCCTCTCGCTAGAAAAATGAAAAGACTCAAGCTGGAAAAAGCACAGCAAAGAACTGTGCGTTCTTCGAAATCCCAAATCCACAAGGAGAGTCCAATTGTGTCGGTTGCGATGCCTGACCTTCCCAACACTGGACGTGAAGAGCATGCGCCTTCCACCATTTGCACGCCCCCTGCAAGTGCTGGAAGGAGCACCCGCAGTCCAGTTCCTGATAGTCAGATTGAAGATGTCAGTGTTGAAGTACACCAGGATGAGGAGGATATGGGTGTTGCTGGCGCTGGGGAGGAAATTGACCAGGAGGATTCTGATGGTGAGGTGGTTTGTTTAAGTCAGGCACCCGGGGAGACACCTGTTGTCCGTGGGAGGAATATGGCCGTTGACATGCCTGGTGAAAATACCAAAAAAATCAGCTCTTCGGTGTGGAAGTATTTCACCAGAAATGCGGACAACATTTGTCAAGCCGTGTGTTCCCTTTGTCAAGCTGTAATAAGTAGGGGTAAGGACGTTAACCACCTCGGAACATCCTCCCTTATACGTCACCTGCAGCGCATTCATAATAAGTCAGTGACAAGTTCAAAAACTTTGGCCGACAGCGGAAGCAGTCCACTGACCAGTAAATCCCTTCCTCTTGTAACCAAGCTCACGCAAACCACCCCACCAACTCCCTCAGTGTCAATTTCCTCCTTCCCCAGGAATGCCAATAGTCCTGCAGGCCATGTCACTGGCAATTCTGATGATTCCTCTCCTGCCTGGGATTCCTCCGATGCATCCTTGCGTGTAACGCCTACTGCTGCTGGCGCTGCTGTTGTTGCTGCTGGGAGTCGATGGTCATCCCAGAGGGGAAGTCGTAAGCCCACTTGTACTACTTCCAGTAAGCAATTGACTGTTCAACAGTCCTTTGCGAGGAAGATGAAATATCACAGCAGTCATCCTGGTGCAAAGCGGATAACTGAGGCCTTGACAACTATGTTGGTGTTAGACGTGCGTCCGGTATCCGCCGTTAGTTCACAGGGAACTAGACAATTTATTGAGGCAGTGTGCCCCCGTTACCAAATACCATCTAGGTTCCACTTCTCTAGGCAGGCGATACCGAGAATGTACACGGACGTCAGAAAAAGACTCACCAGTGTCCTAAAAAATGCAGTTGTACCCAATGTCCACTTAACCACGGACATGTGGACAAGTGGAGCAGGGCAGGGTCAGGACTATATGACTGTGACAGCCCACTGGGTAGATGTATGGACTCCCGCCGCAAGAACAGCAGCGGCGGCACCAGTAGCAGCATCTCGCAAACGCCAACTCTTTCCTAGGCAGGCTACGCTTTGTATCACCGGTTTCCAGAATACGCACACAGCTGAAAACCTCTTACGGCAACTGAGGAAGATCATCGCGGAATGGCTTACCCCAATTGGACTCTCCTGTGGATTTGTGGCATCGGACAACGCCAGCAATATTGTGTGTGCATTAAATATGGGCAAATTCCAGCACGTCCCATGTTTTGCACATACCTTGAATTTGGTGGTGCAGAATTTTTTAAAAAACGACAGGGGCGTGCAAGAGATGCTGTCGGTGGCCAGAAGAATTGCGGGACACTTTCGGCGTACAGGCACCACGTACAGAAGACTGGAGCACCACCAAAAACTACTGAACCTGCCCTGCCATCATCTGAAGCAAGAAGTGGTAACGAGGTGGAATTCAACCCTCTATATGCTTCAGAGGTTGGAGGAGCAGCAAAAGGCCATTCAAGCCTATACAATTGAGCACGATATAGGAGGTGGAATGCACCTGTCTCAAGCGCAGTGGAGAATGATTTCAACGTTGTGCAAGGTTCTGATGCCCTTTGAACTTGCCACACGTGAAGTCAGTTCAGACACTGCCAGCCTGAGTCAGGTCATTCCCCTCATCAGGCTTTTGCAGAAGAAGCTGGAGACATTGAAGGAGGAGCTAACACGGAGCGATTCCGCTAGGCATGTGGGACTTGTGGATGGAGCCCTTAATTCGCTTAACAAGGATTCACGGGTGGTCAATCTGTTGAAATCAGAGCACTACATTTTGGCCACCATGCTCGATCCTAGATTTAAAGCCTACCTTGGATCTCTCTTTCCGGCAGACACAAGTCTGCTGGGGTTGAAAGACCTGCTGGTGAGAAAATTGTCAAGTCAAGCGGAACGCGACCTGTCAACATCTCCTCCTTCACATTCTCCCGCAACTGGGGGTGCGAGGAAAAGGCTCAGAATTCCGAGCCCACCCGCTGGCGGTGATGCAGGGCAGTCTGGAGCGACTGCTGATGCTGACATCTGGTCCGGACTGAAGGACCTGACAACGATTACGGATACGGACATGTCGTCTACTGGCACTGCATATGATTCTCTCCCCATTGAAAGAATGGTGGAGGATTATATGAGTGACCGCATCCAAGTAGGCACGTCACACAGTCCGTACTTATACTGGCAGGAAAAAGAGGCAATTTGGAGGCCCTTGCACAAACTGGCTTTATTCTACCTAAGTTGCCCTCCCACAAGTGTGTACTCCGAAAGAGTGTTTAGTGCCGCCGCTCACCTTGTCAGCAATCGGCGTACGAGGTTACATCCAGAAAATGTGGAGAAGATGATGTTCATTAAAATGAATTATAATCAATTCCTCCGCGGAGACATTGACCAGCAGCAATTGCCTCCACAAAGTACACAGGGAGCTGAGATGGTGGATTCCAGTGGGGACGAATTGATAATCTGTGAGGAGGGGGATGTACACGGTGATATATCGGAGGATGATGATGAGGTGGACATCTTGCCTCTGTAGAGCCAGTTTGTGCAAGGAGAGATTAATTGCTTCTTTTTTGGGGGGGGTCCAAACCAACCCGTCATATCAGTCACAGTCGTGTGGCAGACCCTGTCACTGAAATGATGGGTTGGTTAAAGTGTGCATGTCCTGTTTTGTTTATACAACATAAGGGTGGGTGGGAGGGCCCAAGGACAATTCCATCTTGCACCTCTTTTTTCTTTTATTTTTCTTTGCGTCATGTGCTGTTTGGGGAGGGTTTTTTGGAAGGGCCATCCTGCGTGACACTGCAGTGCCACTCCTAGATGGGCCCGGTGTTTGTGTCGGCCACTAGGGTCGCTTATCTTACTCACACAGTCAGCTACCTCATTGCGCCTCTTTTTTTCTTTGCGTCATGTGCTGTTTGGGGAGGGTTTTTTGGAAGGGACATCCTGCGTGACACTGCAGTGCCACTCCTAGATGGGCCCGGTGTTTGTGTCGGCCATTAGGGTCGCTTATCTTACTCACACAGTCAGCTACCTCATTGCGCCTCTTTTTTTCTTTGCGTCATGTGCTGTTTGGGGAGGGTTTTTTGGAAGGGACATCCTGCGTGACACTGCAGTGCCACTCCTAGATGGGCCCGGTGTTTGTGTCGGCCACTAGGGTCGCTTATCTTACTCACACAGTCAGCTACCTCATTGCGCCTCTTTAATTCTTTGCGTCATGTGCTGTTTGGGGAGGGTTTTTTGGAAGGGCCATCCTGCGTGACACTGCAGTGCCACTCCTAGATGGGCCCGGTGTTTGTGTCGGCCACTAGGGTCGCTTATCTTACTCACACAGTCAGCTACCTCATTGCGCCTCTTTTTTTCTTTGCGTCATGTGCTGTTTGGGGAGGGTTTTTTGGAAGGGACATCCTGCGTGACACTGCAGTGCCACTCCTAGATGGGCCCGGTGTTTGTGTCGGCCACTAGGGTCGCTTATCTTACTCACACAGTCAGCTACCTCATTGCGCCTTTTTTTTTCTTTGCGTCATGTGCTATTTGGGGAGGGTTTTTTGGAAGGGACATCCTGCGTGACACTGCAGTGCCACTCCTAGATGGGCCCGGTGTTTGTGTCGGCCACTAGGGTCGCTTATCTTACTCACACAGCGACCTCGGTGCAAATTTTAGGACTAAAAATAATATTGTGAGGTGTGAGGTATTCAGAATAGACTGAAAATGAGTGGAAATTATGGTTTTTGAGGTTAATAATACTTTGGGATCAAAATGACCCCCAAATTCTATGATTTAAGCTGTTTTTTAGGGTTTTTTGAAAAAAACACCCGAATCCAAAACACACCCGAATCCGACAAAAAAAATTCGGTGAGGTTTTGCCAAAACGCGGTCGAACCCAAAACACGGCCGCGGAACCGAACCCAAAACCAAAACACAAAACCCGAAAAATTTCCGGCGCTCATCTCTAGATTTAACTCATATTTTGTTTTGTGCACTGATGTGCGGTTTTAAGCCATACAATTTACTATAGGCCACACCGCACATAAAAGTGCAGGCTTATAACTGTAATCCCTGTTTTGTATATGGGATGTATACACACGGTTCTATGGGGGTCATTCCAAGTTGATCGCTCACTAGCAGTTTTTAGCAGCCGTGCAAACGCTATGCCGCCGCCCACTGGGAGTGTATTTTAGCTTAGCAGAAGTGCGTACGGTTGTATCGCAGAGCGCCTGCAAAAATTTTTGGTGTAGTTTCAGAGTAGCTCAAAACCTACTCAGCGCTTGCGATCACTTCAGCCTATTCAGTTCCGGATTTGACGTCACACACCTGCCCAGCGTTCACCCAGCCACGCCTGCATTTTTTTCAGGCACGTCTGCGTTTTCCCAAACACTCCCTTAAAACGGTCAGTTGCCACCCAAAAACACCCACTTCATGTCAATCACTCTGCAGCAACAAGTGCGACTGAAATGCATCGCTAGACCCTGTGCAAAACTACAACATTCGTTGTGGCCGTATGTCGCGTATGCGTATTGCGCCGCATACGCATGCGCAGAACTGCCATTTTTTAGCCTGATCGCTGCGCTGCAAACAAATGCAGCTAGTGATCAACTTAGAATGACCACCTATGTATTACTGTAAGTGCAGTTTTCTCAAACCACAGTGAGCTAACACCACAGTGGTTATGATTAGAGATGCGCAGTTCGGGTCTCCAGAGCTCTGAATCCACCTGAATTTTGTGGATTCGAACAGAACCAAAGAACACTCCAGATCTCATGAGGAGATCTGATCCAAACCAATTCCCAGTTTGGATCTTCCAGTGGTTCATAATTTTTTAAATCCAAATTTCTGGCTTTGAATTGCAAAAATTACATGATTTATCGTTTTTTTTATTTTTTATTAATGAATATTGATTTTTTTTTAATTGATTTTCACCAAAAGCTGAATCTGAACCAAAACACTTGAGGCTGGTTTTGGCAAAACCAAAACATGATGAGGACTTAGAATCAAAACATGGGGTCCAAACAAATCTCTAGTTATGATTGGCCAGAGAGCTTAAACTGTGTGCTGTTTGAGCTATGTTGCCTGTTAGAATGGGAGTAAATAAATTAATATATAAATCAAATGAAAATAAAAAAACATCACTTACATTTTTTTTAAAGCCAAGATTACTCAATATCCAATCCAGTCCTATAGTGGGTAACCTATAAATTGACCAGGCCCTCATTACTAGAGAGTACTTCACAATAGAGAGCAGCACCGTGCCATTTCTGGTACCCCTGGTCAGCCTGTACCGGGGTAATATCAAGAGAACATAGTGCCCACTCTTGTGGCACCACAAGTACCTGTGTGTACATGGCCACCAGTGGCTACTTACAATCTAAAGGGAGGCAGAAATCATGGACATTATAGAGACAAGGTGGACACATGACAGAAGGTGTAAGTATGTGAATAAGAGTGATAAAGGAGAGGTCATGGAAGTGGGGTCATGGAGGTAGGGTGTGGTAGGGAATAGTGAAGTCTACAAGTTGTGGAGAGTCTGACTGTGGCAAGTCATAAAGTGGGGTGAGTTGCAGCAGGGTAGAAGTCCTGTAGATGATTAATTAGGGAATATGGCAGGGGAGAGGCGCAGATCAGAGGTGTAGCAAAGTGGTCATGCTGAGATGTATTTTGTGAAGAATGTCGGTAATATGTGAAGAGGAACGACATTAGATGTTTCAGTAGGTTTAGGTTTTGTCACATGGTCACATAGGAGGAGTCAAATTGAAGCAGTTGTACAAATTAAAGTTGTTACTTATTGAATACATTATTTTGTTTATATGCACCTTTTCCTCACATTGTGTCTGTACTGTATATACTGTATAAGTGTATACTACATACTGTGATTCTCCTCTTTTCAGTAATGTGTTTAACTACTTTTTCAGAATGTCAGCAACCTAATAGTGTATTGAGGTGGGTTTATGGGGTCGTTCCGACCCGTTCGCATGCAGCAGTTCTTCCCTGCGGTGTGAACGGGTCGGGATTGCGCATGCACACAATGCACCTTGTGCATGCGCGTCATTGCCCGCAATGATTCCGGGAACGAGGAAAGCGGTCGCAGCGGCGACCGCAAGATGATTGACAGGAGGAAGGCGTGTTGGGGTGCCAACTGACCGTTTTCCCGGGAGTGGTCCAGCAAATGCAGGCGTGCCCAGACGTTTTGAGGGCAGATGTCTGATGTCAAATCCAGGACCTGCATCGCTGAATCTGTCGCAAATGGTAAGTATGTATAGTGCTGGTCTTGTTTTGCTATAAACTTTTTTTGCATAGCAGGGCTGCACAAGCATTCGCAACCCTGCTATGCTAAAATACACTCCCCCATAGGTGGCGTCAGGTTGATCGCACGAGCAGCAAAAAGTTGCTACGTGCGATCAACTCAGAATGACCCCCTATGTGTGAAGAACGTCTCAGCTCTTCATGTCTCGATAAAGGCCCAAGCCAGGGCTGAAACGCGTTGACAAGCAGGAGTGTGAGTAGTGACAATCTATTTTCCGGATTTTTTTCATCAGTTTTTCTTATTTGATTTTTTTTTTTTTTTATTTGATCTTTTTCCTTGTTACTCAACTAAAAGGGATATCCTGTTTTCTCGGGACTCCCCATTTTTTCCTTGCCGGCTTTGCCTAGGAATTGTTTTATTCTGTACACTGTGGTTTTTATGGACTCAATACAGTCTGTCTGTATTCGTGACTTTTATTAAATTTTTGTACCCCCCTACCCCCATTTGAGGAGAGTGAGTTCTTTTCTGGGGAGGCTAGACTGCTACCACTAAGGACACTATACGGGGAGTGGATTCTAAAGATACCTTGATGGGAGTACGACTACATTAAGAACTGTGAGTTTTGGTACGCACAAGTTGATCCACAGATTTCCCTGTTATTTTAAAGATACCTTGATGTGCTTTTTATCTACTTTGCGAGTGTGAGTCTTGGGGTACGCTCCATCTATACATTTCAAGTCTCTAAAGATACCTTGATGTGCTTATAACCCCGCTCGCGAGTGTGAGTTTTGGGGTACGCTCCATCAATATACTATAGATCATACTTACTTGCCAGGTGTAGTTCAAGTGAATCAGGCCTTGGCACTGGAAAAAGAAACCTTGATGGGCTTAGAATTTTTGATTAAAGTGTGAGTGGGGTACGCCTAAAACCACCACTAGCTTTCTTGAAAAAGAATAATCTAGATTTATTTGACGTATATGAGGAATTTACTACACATTGGTTCTTTTGTTTTCATGTTTCCCTACATGTTACTATATCCTGGAGAAATCGCACCATCCAATATTATTTGAAGACTCCACCACAGGAACCGCCAATAAGGGATGTAATGGTGATATCTTTACTATAACTGGTTCTCAATTTACTATAGCGCTGTTGGTATAAACACAGATCTCAAATTTTTTGGTATTGTCTCAGCTCTTCATGTCCACACGGAAGATAACATGCATCGCCCTCATAGTGTCCACCTTCTTCCTCAACTTCCTGCACCAATTATGTCTGAGCGCCCTTGTACAAACCTTCTTATTGGGCAGTTCTGTAGAGGGTCCGTCTGCTAATGAGGTCACTGGCAGCAGAGTAATACATGTTATACATACGTGAGATTCCACAGGGAGGGGAGGGTGCGTTAAAAAGCAATCAATTGGCTGAACATAGCAATAGCCTAAGTATGATGCAAATCCATAAAGCACAATTCATGAAGCATTTGAAGAGATGAGGAGTATGTAATTAACGAACATACAATGTTTCTGTATCCCCCTTTGTCTACTCTAGACAATAATGTGTAACCAAATCAATGTAACCAGTTAATATGTTACTGACGGTATCCGGTCTCTAGATCGACCACACTTAGGTCGACAACTATTGGTTGACAGTAACTAGGTCGACAGGGTTTCTAGGTCGACAGGGTCTCTAAGTCGACATGTTCTAGGTCAGCAGGTCAAAAGGTCGACATGAGTTTTTCACAATTTTTTTATTTTTCTTTTAACTTTTTCATACATAACAATCCACATGGACTAAGATTGGAAATAGTATCCTTGCCCGAAGTATGAGAGGGGACACGGTGCACTAATTGGGGTTCCCGGTCACTGTACGGAGATAATGAAACAAAAATAAAAAATAAAAAACTCATGTCGCCCGTTTGACCTGTCGACCTAGACCATTTCGACCTAGAATCCCTGTCGACCTAGTTACTGTCGACCAATACTGGTCGACCTAGACACTGTCGACCTACGTGTGGTCAACCTTAATGTGTCATTAATGGTATACACCTCATCCTGCATTTGCATTGCTAAGGACTGCAAAAGCAAAGTTGTGCAAGCAACTTTGTATTTGCACTCCTTAGTGAATCACCCCCATAGAATACTGAATTTACAATTTTACACCAGCCATCTCCTTCTGTATTCAAATATACTGTACAGTATATACATTTATTATATTTCGAAATTGCGTGTCATTTAAAAATAGGTCAAAATCAATAGACCTGCATAAATATTACTTTAAGTGTAATGAATAAAAATGACATTTTAATACAAAATAACCATTTTTAATATATTTATTTTAAAGTATACCCCAAAAGAGTCTTTCTTTTTGTTGTTTGCATAAAAAAACAACAACACTTTTGTATAATCACTGATGTATTTGACTTGTGCCAACACAAAATATTTCTAATAGTATACCTTAATCCCAGATGCCTTGTAATTAGAGATGAGCGGGTTCGGTTTTACTCGGATTTACTCGGGTATTTCGGGTTTTGCTTATTGGCTATTCAAAACGTGTGACATCCGTGATCCAATAAGATGCCGTTTCGAGCCCCAAGTAAATCCGAGTAAAACCGAACCCGCACAGCTCTACGTGTAATGTTGGTACAGAAATATATTTTTAGACCAATGATCTATCCTGTGCGAGATCAATCCACCCCCCCTTCCCTTATTTGTTGGTCTTTGATAACGCTGCCTGAAGAGGTGAGTTTTCAGAGAATGCTTGAACGTTTGGAGACTAGAGAAATATCTTACAGTGCCAGGGGTGGGTATTACACAGAGTGGGAGCAACCAGAAAAGAGTCCTTTTTACTGTGATCAAGTAAAGAGTGTGGATGAGAGACTTGGGACTTGCACAGAGTAGAGAGTTTGACCTGGGAATTGTTTTGGTTGATACTGCAGCTCTATAGGTAAGCAGGAATGCAGAAAACCAATGTACAGCATGGGACTGACAGAGCAGAGTAGCAGAAGATGAACATTTTGTGATAGAGATCATACTAGCTGCTAGGGCCGCCATCAGGGGAGTGCTGGTGGCAGAGATAGGAGGGCCCAGGATGCTCATGCAGCCACCAGCCCGCCCGCCGCTGTCCCTGCCGTTCCGCGGTCATCCCCGCTGTTCTGCCGCTGTCCTCCGACCCTCCAGCAGCTCTGTATTGAAAACTTCCCTATCAAAATGACCACCGCCACTAGTGATGAGCGGGTTCGGTTTCTCGGAAACCGAACCCCCCCCCAAACTTCAGCCTTTTTACACGGGTCCGAGCCGTGCTCGGATTCTCCCGTGTGGCTCGGGTAAACCGAGCGCGCCCGAACGTCATCATCCCGCTGTCGGATTCTCGCGAGATTCGGATTCTATATAAGCAGCCGCGCGTCGCCGCATGCATTGAGATTGATAGGGAGAGGAAGTGGCTGGCGTCCTCTCCGTTATAGTCATAATAGAAAAGACTAAGAGTGACATTGTTATAATTGTGGGGAGGATTGGGGACCAGCTGTTAGGAGTACAGTGCAGGGTTTTGCTGATAGTAGTGAGTGTGACCACCAGTTTAATCCATTCTCTGCCTGAAAAAAACGCTCCATACCATATCTGTGCTCAGTGTGCTGCATGATATATCTGTGCTGAGTGCACTGCTCACACTGCCTAATTGTGGGGACTGGGGAGCAGTTATAGCAGGAGTACAGTGCACAGTTTTGCTGACAGTGACCACCAGTCCAGTATACGTTTGTCTGCCTGAAAAACACTCCTGTGGTGGCTTTTTTTCTTTATACTAGTAGTTTAGCAGTCTGCTGACAGTGTCCACCAGGTCCATTTATTATACAGTATATTATATACATAGCAGTACGGTAGGCCACGGCTGTACCTACCTCTGTGTCGTCACTCGTCGTCCATAAGTAATAATAGTATACTATCCATCCATCTACATTGTATACCTGTGGTGGCTTTTTTTTCTTCATACTAGTTTAGCAGTCTGCTGACAGTGTCCACCAGGTCCGTTATTATTATTCTGTATATATTATATATATAGCAGTACGGTAGGCCACGGCTGTACCTACCTCTGTGTCGTCACTCGTCGTCCATAAGTAATAATAGTATACTATCCATCCATCTACATTGTATACCTGTGGTGGCTTTTTTTTCTTCATACTAGTTTAGCAGTCTGCTGACAGTGTCCACCAGGTCCGTTATTAGTATTCTGTATATATTATATATATAGCAGTACGGTAGTCCACGGCAGTACCTACCTCTGTGTCGTCACTCGTCGTCCATAAGTAATAATAGTATACTATCCATCCATCTACATTGTATACCTGTGGTGGCTTTTTTTTCTTCATACTAGTTTAGCAGTCTGCTGACAGTGTCCACCAGGTCCGTTATTATTATTCTGTATATATTATATATATAGCAGTATGGTAGGCCATGGCTGTACCTACCTCTGTGTCGTCACTCGTCGTCCATAAGTAATAATACTATACTATCCATCCATCCATCTACATTGTATACCTGTGGTGGCTTTTTTTTCTTCATACTAGTTTAGCAGTCTGCTGACAGTGTCCACCAGGTCCGTTATTATTATTCTGTATATATTATATATATAGCAGTACGGTAGTACACGGCTGTACCTACCTCTGTGTCGTCAATCGTTGTCCATAAGTAATAATAGTATACTATCCATCCATCTACATTGTATACCTGTGGTGGCTTTTTTTTCTTCATACTAGTTTAGCAGTCTGCTGACAGTGTCCACCAGGTCCGTTATTATTATTCTGTATATATTATATATATAGCAGTACGGTAGGCCACGGCTGTACCTACCTCTGTGTCATCACTCGTCGTCCATAAGTAATAATAGTATACTATCCATCCATCTACATTGTATACCTGTGGTGGCTTTTTTTTCTTCATACTAGTTAAGCAGTCTGCTGACAGTGTCCACCAGGTCCGTTATTATTATTCTGTATATTTTATATATATAGCAGTACGGTAGGCCACGGCTGTACCTACCTCTGTGTCGTCACTCGTCGTCCATAAGTAATAATAGTATACTATCCATCCATCTACATTGTATACCTGTGGTGGCTTTTTTTTTCTTCATACTAGTTTAGCAGTCTGCTGACAGTGTCCACCAGGTCCGTTATTATTATTCTGTATATATTATATATATAGCAGTACGGTAGGCCACGGCTGTACCTACCTCTGTGTAGTCACTCGTCGTCCATAAGTAATAATACTATACTATCCATCCATCTACATTGTATACCTGTGGTGGCTTTTTTTTCTTCATACTAGTTTAGCAGTCTGCTGACAGTGTCCACCAGGTCCGTTATTATTATTCTGTATATATTATATATATAGCAGTACGGTAGGCCACGGCTGTACCTACCTCTGTGTCGTCACTCGTCGTCCATAAGTAATAATACTATACTATCCATCCATCTACATTGTATACCTGTGGTGGCTTTTTTTTCTTCATACTAGTTTAGCAGTCTGCTGACAGTGTCCACCAGGTCCGTTATTATTATTCTGTATATATTATATATATAGCAGTACGGTAGGCCACGGCTGTACCTACCTCTGTGTCGTCACTCGTCGTCCATAAGTAATAATAGTATACTATCCATCCATCTACATTGTATACCTGTGGTGGCTTTTTTTTCTTCATACTAGTTTAGCAGTCTGCTGACAGTGTCCACCAGGTCCGTTATTATTATTCTGTATATATTATATATATAGCAGTACGGTAGGCCACGGCTGTACCTACCTCTGTGTCGTCACTCGTCGTCCATAAGTAATAATAGTATACTATCCATCCATCTACATTGTATACCTGTGGTGGCTTTTTTTTTTCATACTAGTTTAGCAGTCTGCTGACAGTGTCCACCAGGTCCGTTATTATTATTCTGTATATATTATATATATATAGCAGTATGGTAGGCCACGGCTGTACCTACCTCTGTGTCGTCACTCGTCGTCCATAAGTAATAATACTATACTATCCATCCATCCATCTACATTGTATACCTGTGGTGGCTTTTTTTTCTTCATACTAGTTTAGCAGTCTGCTGACAGTGTCCACCAGGTCCGTTATTATTATTCTGTATATATTATATATATAGCAGTATGGTAGGCCACGGCTGTACTTACCTCTGTGTCGTCACTCGTCGTCCATAAGTAATAATAGTATACTATCCATCTATCTACATTGTATTCCTGTGGTGGCTTTTTTTTCTTCATACTAGTTTAGCAGTCTGCTGACAGTGTCCACCAGGTCCGTTATTATTATTCTGTATATTTTATATATATAGCAGTACGGTAGGCCACGGCTGTACCTACCTCTGTGTCGTCACTCGTCGTCCATAAGTAATAATAGTATACTATCCATCCATCTACATTGTATACCTGTGGTGGCTTTTTTTTCTTCATACTAGTTAAGCAGTCTGCTGACAGTGTCCACCAGGTCCGTTATTATTATTCTGTATATATTATATATATAGCAGTACGGTAGGCCACGGCTGTACCTACCTCTGTGTCGTCACTCGTCGTCCATAAGTAATAATAGTATACTATCCATCCATCTACATTGTATACCTGTGGTGGCTTTTTTTTTCTTCATACTAGTTTAGCAGTCTGCTGACAGTGTCCACCAGGTCCGTTATTATTATTCTGTATATATTATATATATAGCAGTACGGTAGGCCACGGCTGTACCTACCTCTGTGTAGTCACTCGTCGTCCATAAGTAATAATACTATACTATCCATCCATCTACATTGTATACCTGTGGTGGCTTTTTTTTCTTCATACTAGTTTAGCAGTCTGCTGACAGTGTCCACCAGGTCCGTTATTATTATTCTGTATATATTATATATATAGCAGTACGGTAGGCCACGGCTGTACCTACCTCTGTGTCGTCACTCGTCGTCCATAAGTAATAATACTATACTATCCATCCATCTACATTGTATACCTGTGGTGGCTTTTTTTTCTTCATACTAGTTTAGCAGTCTGCTGACAGTGTCCACCAGGTCCGTTATTATTATTCTGTATATATTATATATATAGCAGTACGGTAGGCCACGGCTGTACCTACCTCTGTGTCGTCACTCGTCGTCCATAAGTAATAATAGTATACTATCCATCCATCTACATTGTATACCTGTGGTGGCTTTTTTTTCTTCATACTAGTTTAGCAGTCTGCTGACAGTGTCCACCAGGTCCGTTATTATTATTCTGTATATATTATATATATAGCAGTACGGTAGGCCACGGCTGTACCTACCTCTGTGTCGTCACTCGTCGTCCATAAGTAATAATAGTATACTATCCATCCATCTACATTGTATACCTGTGGTGGCTTTTTTTTCTTCATACTAGTTTAGCAGTCTGCTGACAGTGTCCACCAGGTCCGTTATTATTATTCTGTATATATTATATATATAGCAGTACGGTAGGCCACGGCTGTACCTACCTCTGTGTCGTCACTCGTCGTCCATAAGTAATAATAGTATACTATCCATCCATCTACATTGTATACCTGTGGTGGCTTTTTTTTCTTCATACTAGTTTAGCAGTCTGCTGACAGTGTCCACCAGGTCCGTTATTATTATTCTGTATATATTATATATATATAGCAGTATGGTAGGCCACGGCTGTACCTACCTCTGTGTCGTCACTCGTCGTCCATAAGTAATAATACTATACTATCCATCCATCCATCTACATTGTATACCTGTGGTGGCTTTTTTTTCTTCATACTAGTTTAGCAGTCTGCTGACAGTGTCCACCAGGTCCGTTATTATTATTCTGTATATATTATATATATAGCAGTATGGTAGGCCACGGCTGTACCTACCTCTGTGTCGTCACTCGTCGTCCATAAGTAATAATAGTATACTATCCATCCATCTACATTGTATACCTGTGGTGGCTTTTTTTTCTTCATACTAGTTTAGCAGTCTGCTGACAGTGTCCACCAGGTCCGTTATTATTATTCTGTATATTTTATATATATATAGCAGTACGGTAGGCCACGGCTGTACCTACCTCTGTGTCGTCACTCGTCGTCCATAAGTAATAATAGTATACTATCCATCCATCTACATTGTATACCTGTGGTGGCTTTTTTTTCTTCATACTAGTTTAGCAGTCTGCTGACAGTGTCTACCAGGTCCGTTATTATTATTCTGTATATATTATATATATAGCAGTACGGTAGTCCACGGCTGTACCTACCTCTGTGTCGTCACTTGTCGTCCATAAGTAATAATACTATACTATCCATCCATCTACATTGTATACCTGTGGTGGCTTTTTTTTCTTCATACTAGTTTAGCAGTCTGCTGACAGTGTCCACCAGGTCCGTTATTATTATTCTGTATATATTATATATATAGCAGTACGGTAGGCCACGGCTGTACCTACCTCTGTGTCATCACTCGTCGTCCATAAGTAATAATAGTATACTATCCATCCATCTACATTGTATACCTGTGGTGGCTTTTTTTTCTTCATACTAGTTAAGCAGTCTGCTGACAGTGTCCACCAGGTCCGTTATTATTATTCTGTATATATTATATATATAGCAGTACGGTAGGCCACGGCTGTACCTACCTCTGTGTCGTCACTCGTCGTCCATAAGTAATAATAGTATACTATCCATCCATCTACATTGTATACCTGTGGTGGCTTTTTTTTCCTTCATACTAGTTTAGCAGTCTGCTGACAGTGTCCACCAGGTCCGTTATTATTATTCTGTATATATTATATATATAGCAGTACGGTAGGCCACGGCTGTACCTACCTCTGTGTAGTCACTCGTCGTCCATAAGTAAAAATACTATACTATCCATCCATCTACATTGTATACCTGTGGTGGCTTTTTTTTCTTCATACTAGTTTAGCAGTCTGCTGACAGTGTCCACCAGGTCCGTTATTATTATTCTGTATATATTATATATATAGCAGTACGGTAGGCCACGGCTGTACCTACCTCTGTGTCGTCACTCGTCGTCCATAAGTAATAATACTATACTATCCATCCATCTACATTGTATACCTGTGGTGGCTTTTTTTTCTTCATACTAGTTTAGCAGTCTGCTGACAGTGTCCACCAGGTCCGTTATTATTATTCTGTATATATTATATATATAGCAGTACGGTAGGCCACGGCTGTACCTACCTCTGTGTCGTCACTCGTCGTCCATAAGTAATAATAGTATACTATCCATCCATCTACATTGTATACCTGTGGTGGCTTTTTTTTCTTCATACTAGTTTAGCAGTCTGCTGACAGTGTCCACCAGGTCCGTTATTATTATTCTGTATATATTATATATATAGCAGTACGGTAGGCCACGGCTGTACCTACCTCTGTGTCGTCACTCGTCGTCCATAAGTAATAATAGTATACTATCCATCCATCTACATTGTATACCTGTGGTGGCTTTTTTTTCTTCATACTAGTTTAGCAGTCTGCTGACAGTGTCCACCAGGTCCGTTATTATTATTCTGTATATATTTTATATATATATAGCAGTATGGTAGGCCACGGCTGTACCTACCTCTGTGTCGTCACTCGTCGCCCATAAGTAATAATACTATACTATCCATCCATCCATCTACATTGTATACCTGTGGTGGCTTTTTTTTCTTCATACTAGTTTAGCAGTCTGCTGACAGTGTCCACCAGGTCCGTTATTATTATTCTGTATATATTATATATATAGCAGTATGGTAGGCCACGGCTGTACCTACCTCTGTGTCGTCACTCGTCGTCCATAAGTAATAATAGTATACTATCCATCCATCTACATTGTATACCTGTGGTGGCTTTTTTTTCTTCATACTAGTTTAGCAGTCTGCTGACAGTGTCCACCAGGTCCGTTATTATTATTCTGTATATTTTATATATATAGCAGTACGGTAGGCCATGGCTGTACCTACCTCTGTGTCTTCACTCGTCGTCCATAAGTAATAATAGTATACTATCCATCCATCTACATTGTATACCTGTGGTGGCTTTTTTTTCTTCATACTAGTTTAGCAGTCTGCTGTCAGTGTCTTCCAGGTCCGTTATTATTATTCTGTATATATTACATATATAGCAGTACGGTAGTCCACGGCTGTACCTACCTCTGTGTCGTCACTTGTCGTCCATAAGTAATAATACTATACTATCCATCCATCTACATTGTATACCTGTGGTGGCTTTTTTTTCTTCATACTAGTTTAGCAGTCTGCTGACAGTGTCCACCAGGTCTGTTATTATTATTATGTATATATTATATATATAGCAGTACGGTAGGCCACGGCTGTACCTACCTCTGTGTTGTCACTCATCGTCCATAAGTAATAATAGTATACTATCCATCCATCTACATTGTATACCTGTGGTGGCTTTTTTTTCTTCATACTAGTTTAGCAGTCTGCTGACAGTGTCCACCAGGTCCGTTATTATTATTCTGTATATATTATATATATAGCAGTACGGTAGGCCACGGCTGTACCTACCTCTGTGTCGTCACTCGTCGTCCATAAGTAATAATAGTATACTATCCATCCATCTACATTGTATACCTGTGGTGGCTTTTTTTTCTTCATACTAGTTTAGCAGTCTGCTGACAGTGTCCACCAGGTCCGTTATTATTATTCTGTATATATTATATATATAGCAGTACGGTAGTCCACGGCTGTACCTACCTCTGTGTCGTCACTCGTCGTCCATAAGTAATAATAGTATACTATCCATCCATCTACATTGTATACCTGTGGTGGCTTTTTTTTCTTCATACTAGTTTAGCAGTCTGCTGACAGTGTCTTCCAGGTCCGTTATTATTATTCTGTATATATTACATATATAGCAGTACGGTAGTCCACGGCTGTACCTACCTCTGTGTCGTCACTTGTCGTCCATAAGTAATAATACTATACTATCCATCCATCTACATTGTATACCTGTGGTGGCTTTTTTTTCTTCATACTAGTTTAGCAGTCTGCTGACAGTGTCCACCAGGTCTGTTATTATTATTATGTATATATTATATATATAGCAGTACGGTAGGCCACGGCTGTACCTACCTCTGTGTTGTCACTCATCGTCCATAAGTAATAATAGTATACTATCCATCCATCTACATTGTATACCTGTGGTGGCTTTTTTTTCTTCATACTAGTTTAGCAGTCTGCTGACAGTGTCCACCAGGTCCGTTATTATTATTCTGTATATATTATATATATAGCAGTACGGTAGGCCACGGCTGTACCTACCTCTGTGTCGTCACTCGTCGTCCATAAGTAATAATAGTATACTATCCATCCATCTACATTGTATACCTGTGGTGGCTTTTTTTTCTTCATACTAGTTTAGCAGTCTGCTGACAGTGTCCACCAGGTCCATTTATTATACAGTATATTATATACATAGCAGTACGGTAGGCCACGGCTGTACCTACCTCTGTGTCGTCACTCGTCGTCCATAAGTAATAATAGTATACTATCCATCCATCTACATTGTATACCTGTGGTGGCTTTTTTTTCTTCATACTAGTTTAGCAGTCTGCTGACAGTGTCCACCAGGTCCGTTATTATTATTCTGTATATATTATATATATAGCAGTACGGTAGGCCACGGCTGTACCTACCTCTGTGTCGTCACTCGTCGTCCATAAGTAATAATAGTATACTATCCATCCATCTACATTGTATACCTGTGGTGGCTTTTTTTTCTTCATACTAGTTTAGCAGTCTGCTGACAGTGTCCACCAGGTCCGTTATTATTATTCTGTATATATTATATATATAGCAGTACGGTAGGCCACGGCTGTACCTACCTCTGTGTCGTCACTCGTCGTCCATAAGTAATAATAGTATACTATCCATCCATCTACATTGTATACCTGTGGTGGCTTTTTTTTCTTCATACTAGTTTAGCAGTCTGCTGACAGTGTCCACCAGGTCCGTTATTATTATTCTGTATATATTTTATATATATATAGCAGTATGGTAGGCCACGGCTGTACCTACCTCTGTGTCGTCACTCGTCGTCCATAAGTAATAATACTATACTATCCATCCATCCATCTACATTGTATACCTGTGGTGGCTTTTTTTTCTTCATACTAGTTTAGCAGTCTGCTGACAGTGTCCACCAGGTCCGTTATTATTATTCTGTATATATTATATATATAGCAGTATGGTAGGCCACGGCTGTACCTACCTCTGTGTCGTCACTCGTCGTCCATAAGTAATAATAGTATACTATCCATCCATCTACATTGTATACCTGTGGTGGCTTTTTTTTCTTCATACTAGTTTAGCAGTCTGCTGACAGTGTCCACCAGGTCCGTTATTATTATTCTGTATATTTTATATATATATAGCAGTACGGTAGGCCACGGCTGTACCTACCTCTGTGTCTTCACTCGTCGTCCATAAGTAATAATAGTATACTATCCATCCATCTACATTGTATACCTGTGGTGGCTTTTTTTTCTTCATACTAGTTTAGCAGTCTGCTGACAGTGTCTTCCAGGTCCGTTATTATTATTCTGTATATATTACATATATAGCAGTACGGTAGTCCACGGCTGTACCTACCTCTGTGTCGTCACTTGTCGTCCATAAGTAATAATACTATACTATCCATCCATCTACATTGTATACCTGTGGTGGCTTTTTTTTCTTCATACTAGTTTAGCAGTCTGCTGACAGTGTCCACCAGGTCTGTTATTATTATTATGTATATATTATATATATAGCAGTACGGTAGGCCACGGCTGTACCTACCTCTGTGTTGTCACTCATCGTCCATAAGTAATAATAGTATACTATCCATCCATCTACATTGTATACCTGTGGTGGCTTTTTTTTCTTCATACTAGTTTAGCAGTCTGCTGACAGTGTCCACCAGGTCCGTTATTATTATTCTGTATATATTATATATATAGCAGTACGGTAGGCCACGGCTGTACCTACCTCTGTGTCGTCACTCGTCGTCCATAAGTAATAATACTATACTATCCATCCATCTACATTGTATACCTGTGGTGGCTTTTTTTCCTTCATACTAGTTTAGCAGTCTGCTGACAGTGTCCACCAGGTCCGTTATTATTATTCTGTATATATTATATATATAGCAGTACGGTAGGCCACGGCTGTACCTACCTCTGTGTCGTCACTCGTCGTCCATAAGTAATAATAGTATACTATCCATCCATCTACATTGTATACCTGTGGTGGCTTTTTTTTCTTCATACTAGTTTAGCAGTCTGCTGACAGTGTCCACCAGGTCCGTTATTATTATTCTGTATATATTATATATATAGCAGTACGGTAGGCCACGGCTGTACCTACCTCTGTGTCGTCACTCGTCGTCCATAAGTAATAATACTATACTATCCATCCATCTACATTGTATACCTGTGGTGGCTTTTTTTTCTTCATACTAGTTTAGCAGTCTGCTGACAGTGTCCACCAGGTCCATTTATTATACAGTATATTATATACATAGCAGTACGGTAGGCCACGGCTGTACCTACCTCTGTGTCGTCACTCGTCGTCCATAAGTAATAATAGTATACTATCCATCCATCTACATTGTATACCTGTGGTGGCTTTTTTTTCTTCATACTAGTTTAGCAGTCTGCTGACAGTGTCCACCAGGTCCGTTATTATTATTCTGTATATATTATATATATAGCAGTACGGTAGGCCACGGCTGTACCTACCTCTGTGTCGTCACTCGTCGTCCATAAGTAATAATACTATACTATCCATCCATCTACATTGTATACCTGTGGTGGCTTTTTTTTCTTCATACTAGTTTAGCAGTCTGCTGACAGTGTCCACCAGGTCCGTTATTATTATTCTGTATATATTATATATATAGCAGTACGGTAGTCCACGGCTGTACCTACCTCTGTGTCGTCACTCGTCGTCCATAAGTAATAATACTATACTATCCATCCATCTACATTGTATACCTGTGGTGGCTTTTTTTTCTTCATACTAGTTTAGCAGTCTGCTGACAGTGTCCACCAGGTCCGTTATTATTATTCTGTATATATTATATATATAGCAGTACGGTAGGCCACGGCTGTACCTACCTCTGTGTCGTCACTCGTCGTCCATAAGTAATAATACTATACGATCCATCCATCTATATTGTATACCTGTGGTGGCTTTTTTTTCTTCATACTAGTTTAGCAGTCTGCTGACAGTGTCCACCAGGTCCGTTATTATTATTCTGTATATATTATATATATAGCAGTACGGTAGGCCACGGCTGTACCTACCTCTGTGTCGTCACTCGTCGTCCATAAGTAATAATAGTATACTATCCATCCATCTACATTGTATACCTGTGGTGGCTTTTTTTTCATCATACTAGTTTAGCAGTCTGCTGACAGTGTCCACCAGGTCCGTTATTATTATTCTGTATATATTATATATATAGCAGTACGGTAGGCCACGGCTGTACCTACCTCTGTGTCGTCACTCGTCGTCCATAAGTAATAATACTATACTATCCATCCATCTACATGGTATACCTGTGGTGGCTTTTTTTTCTTCATACTAGTTTAGCAGTCTGCTGACAGTGTCCACCGGGTCCGTTATTATTATTCTGTATATATTATATATATAGCAGTACGGTAGGCCACGGCTGTACCTACCTCTGTGTCGTCACTCGTCGTCCATAAGTAAATAATACTATACTATCCATCCATCTACATTGTATACCTGTGGTGGCTTTTAGTTGTGCGCAAAATATGGAGAACAAAAATGTGGAGGTTAAAAAAATAGGGAAAGATCAAGATCCACTTCCACCTCGTGCTGAAGCTGCTGCCACTAGTCATGGCCGAGACGATGAAATGCCATCAACGTCGTCTGCCAAGGCCGATGCCCAATGTCATAGTACAGAGCGTGTAAAATCCAAAACACAAAAGATCAGTAAAAAAATGACCCAACAATCAAAATTAAAAGCGTCTGAGGAGAAGCGTAAACTTGCCAATATGCCATTTACGACACGGATTGGCAAGGAACGGCTGAGGCCCTGGCCTATGTTCATGGCTAGTGGTTCAGCTTCACATGAGGATGGAAGCACTCAGCCTCTCGCTAGAAAAATGAAAAGACTTAAGCTGGCAAAAGCACAGCAAAGAACTGTGCGTTCTTCTAAATCACAAATCCCCAAGGAGAGTCCAATTGTGTCGGTTGCGATGCCTGACCTTCCCAACACTGGACGGGAAGAGCTTGCGCCTTCCACCATTTGCACGCCCCCTGCAAGTGCTGGAAGGAGCACCCGCAGTCCAGTTCCTGATAGTCAAATTGAAGATATCAGTGTTGAAGTACACCAGGATGAGGATATGGGTGTTGCTGGCGCTGGGGAGGAAATTGACAAGGAGGATTCTGATGGTGAGGTGGTTTGTTTAAGTCAGGCACCCGGGGAGACACCGGTTGTCCGTGGGAGGAATATGGCCATTGACATGCCTGGTCAAAATACAAAAAAAATCAGCTCTTCGGTGTGGAATTATTTCATAACAAATGCTGACAACAGGTGTCAAGCCGTGTGTTGCCTTTGTCAAGCTGTAATAAGTAGGGGAAAGGACGTTAACCACCTCGGAACATCCTCCCTTATACGTCACCTGCAGCGCATTCATCATAAGTCAGTGACAAGTTCAAAAACTTTGGGCGACAGCGGAAGCAGTCCACTGACCAGTAAATCCCTTCCTCTTGTAACCAAGCTCATGCAAACCACACCACCAACTCCTCAGTGTCAATTTTCTCCTTACCCAGGAAAGCCAATAGTCCTGCAGGCCATGTCACTGGCAAGTCTGACGAGTCCTCTCCTGCCTGGGATTCCTCCGATGCATCCTTGAGTGTAACGCCTACTGCTGCTGGCGCTGCTGTTGTTGCTGCTGGGAGTCGATGGTCATCCCAGAGGGGAAGTCGGAAGACTACTTGTGCTACTTCCAGTAAGCAATTGACTGTCCAACAGTCATTTGCGAGGAAGATGAAATATCACAGCAGTCATCCTGCTGCAAAGCGGATAACTGAGGCCTTGGCAGCCTGGGCGGTGAGAAACGTGGTTCCGGTATCCATCGTTACTTCAGAGCCAACTATAGACTTGATTGAGGTACTGTGTCCCCGGTACCAAATACCATCTAGGTTCCATTTCTCAAGGCAGGCGATACCGAGAATGTACACAGATGTCAGAAAGAGAGTCACCAGTGTCCTAAAAAATGCAGTTGTACCCAATGTCCACTTAACCACGGACATGTGGACAAGTGGAGCAGGGCAGACTCAGGACTACATGACTGTGACAGCCCACTGGGTAGATGTATTGCCTCCTGCTGCAAGAACAGCAGCGGCGGCACCAGTAGCAGCATCTCGCAAACGCCAACTCGTTCCTAGGCAGGCTACGCTTTGTTTCACTGCTTTCCAGAATACGCACACAGCTGAAAACCTCTTACGGCAACTGAGGAAGATCATCGCAGAATGGCTTACCCCAATTGGACTCTCCTGGGGATTTGTGGCATCGGACAACGCCAGCAATATTGTGCGTGCATTACATCTGGGCAAATTCCAGCACGTCCCATGTTTTGCACATACCTTGAATTTGGTGGTGCAGAATTATTTCAAAAACGACAGGGGCGTGCAAGAGATGCTGTCGGTGGCCAGAAGAATTGCGGGCCACTTTCGGCGTACAGGCACCGCGTACAGAAGACTGGAGCACCACCAAAAACACGTGAACCTGCCCTGCCATCATCTGAAGCAAGAGGTGGTAACGAGGTGGAATTCAACCCTCTATATGCTTCAGAGGATGGAGGAGCAGCAAAAGGCCATTCAAGCCTATACATCTGCCCACGATATAGGCAAAGGAGGTGGACTGCACCTGTCTCAAGCGCAGTGGAGAATGATTTCAACGTTGTGCAAGGTTCTGCAACCTTTTGAACTTGCCACACGTGAAGTCAGTTCAGACACTGCCAGCCTGAGTCAGGTCATTCCCCTCATCAGGCTTTTGCAGAAGAAGCTGGAGGCATTGAAGGAGGAGCTAAAACAGAGCGATTCCACTAGGCATGTGGGACTTGTGGATGGAGCCCTTCATTCGCTTAACCAGGATTCACGGGTGGTCAATCTGTTGAAATCAGAGCACTACATTTTGGTCACCGTGCTCGATCCTAGATTTAAAACCTACGTTGTATCTCTCTTTCCGGCAGACACAAGTCTGCAGAGGTTCAAAGACCTGCTGGTGAGAAAATTGTCAAGTCAAGCGGAACGCGACCCGTCAACAGCTCCTCCTTCACATTCTCCTGCAACTGGGGGTGCGAGGAAAAGGCTAAGAATTCCGAGCCCACCCGCTGGCGGTGATGCAGGGCAGTCTGGAGCAAGTGCTGACATCTGGTCCGGACTGAAGGACCTGCCAACGATTACTGACATGTCGTCTACTGTCACTGCATATGATTCTGTCACCATTGAAAGAATGGTGGAGGATTATATGAGTGACCGCATCCAAGTAGGCACGTCAGACAGTCCGTACGTATACTGGCAGGAAAAAGAGGCAATTTGGAGGCCCTTGCAGAAACTGGCTTTATTCTACCTAAATTGCCCTCCCTCAAGTGTGTACTCCGAAAGAGTGTTTAGTGCCGCCGCTCACCTTGTCAGCAATCGGCGTACGAGGTTACTTCCAGAAAATGTGGAGAAGATGATGTTCATTAAAATGAATTATAATCAATTCCTCCGTGGAGACATTCACCAGCAGCAATTGCCTCCAGAAAGTACACGGGGACCTGAGATGGTGGATTCCAGTGGGTACGAATTAATAATCTGTGAGGAGGGGGATGTACACAGTGAAAGGGGTGATGAATCGGACGATGATGATGAGGTGGACATCTTGCCTCCGTAGAGCCAGTTTGTGCAAGGAGAGATTGATTGCTTCTTTTTTGGTGGGGGCCCAAACCAACCAGTCATTTCAGTCACAGTCGTGTGGCAGACCCTGTCGCTGAAATGATGGGTTCGTTAAAGTGTGCATGTCCTGTTTATACAACATAAGGGTGGGTGGGAGGGCCCAAGGACAATTCCATCTTGCACCTCTTTTTTCTTTCATTTTTCTTTGCGTCATGTGCTGTTTGGGGAGTATTTTTTTGAAGGGCCATCCTGCGTGACACTGCAGTGCCACTCCTAGATGGGCAAGGTGTTTGTGTCGGCCACTAGGGTCGCTTAGCTTAGTCACACAGCTACCTCATTGCGCCTCTTTTTTTCTTTGCGTCATGTGCTGTTTGGGGAGTATTTTTTTGAAGGGCCATCCTGCGTGACACTGCAGTGCCACTCCTAGATGGGCAAGGTGTTTGTGTCGGCCACTAGGGTCGCTTAGCTTAGTCACACAGCTACCTCATTGCGCCTCTTTTTTTCTTTGCGTCATGTGCTGTTTGGGGAGTATTTTTTTTAAGGGCCATCCTGCGTGACACTGCAGTGACACTCCTAGATGGGCCAGGTGTTTGTGTCGGCCACTTGGGTCGCTTAGCTTAGTCACACAGCTACCTCATTGCGCCTCTTTTTTTCTTTGCGTCATGTGCTGTTTGGGGAGTATTTTTTTGAAGGGCCATCCTGCGTGACACTGCAGTGCCACTCCTAGATGGGCCAGGTGTTTTTGTCAGCCACTTGGGTCGCTTATCTTAGTCACACAGCTACCTCATTGCGCCTCTTTTTTTCTTTGCGTCATGTGCTGTTTGGGGAGTATTTTTTTGAAGGGCCATCCTGCGTGACACTGCATTGCCACTCCTAGATGGGCCAGGTGTTTGTGTCGGCCACTAGGGTCTCTTAGCTTAGTCACACAGCTACCTCATTGCGCCTCTTTTTTTCTTTGCGTCATGTGCTGTTTGGGGAGTATTTTTTTGAAGGGCCATCCTGCGTGATACTGCAGTGCCACTCCTAGATGGCCCAGGTGTTTGTGTCGGCCACTTGGGTCGCTTATCTTAGTCACACAGCTACCTCATTGCGCCTCTTTTTTTCTTTGCGTCATGTGCTGTTTGGGGAGTATTTTTTTGAAGGGCCATCCTGCGTGACACTGCAGTGCCACTCCTAGATGGGCCAGGTGTTTGTATCGGCCACTAGGGTCGCTTAGCTTAGTCACACAGCTACCTCATTGCGCCTCTTTTTTTCTTTGCGTCATGTGCTGTTTGGGGAGTATTTTTTTGAAGGGCCATCCTGCGTGACACTGCAGTGCCACTCCTAGATGGGCCAGGTGTTTGTGTCGGCCACTTGGGTCGCTTATCTTAGTCACACAGCTACCTCATTGCGCCTCTTTTTTTCTTTGCGTCATGTGCTGTTTGGGGAGTATTTTTTTGAAGGGCCATCCTGCGTGACACTGCAGTGCCACTCCTAGATGGGCCAGGTGTTTGTGTCGGCCACTTGGGTCGCTTAGCTTAGTCATCCAGCGACCTCGGTGCAAATTTTAGGACTAAAAATAATATTGTGAGGTGTTCAGAATAGACTGAAAATGAGTGTAAATTATGGTTATTGATGTTAATAATACTATGGGATCAAAATGACCCCCAAATTCTATGATTTAAGCTGTTTTTTAGGGTTTTTTGAAAAAAACACCCGAATCCAAAACACACCCGAATCCGACAAAAAAATTTCGGTGAGGTTTTGCCAAAACGCGTTCAAACCCAAAACAAGGCCGCGGAACCAAACCCAAAACCAAAACACAAAACCCGAAAAATTGCCGGTGCACATCACTAATCGCCACAGAGGAGACAGTTATTCAAGATACTAGAGGAGCCCTCTAGTATCTTGAATAACTGTCTACTCTGTGGCGGCGGCCATTTTGGGAGGGACATTTTCAATACAGCTGCAGGAACACGGAGGAGAGCAGCGGAACAGCGGGGATGGAGGCGGGCAGGCAGAGGCATCAGCATCCCAGGCCCTACGGACAGTGCACATGTATGTATGTATGCATGCATGTGTGTGTATAAAATACACACACACACACACACACACACACACACACACACGTGTTAACTGGTGCTATTCTACAGTGGGGGGCTGCCTATTTTGTCAGTCCCGGGCCCCGCAATTTCTGATGGCAGCCCTGCTAGCTGCTGTGCATTCAGCATAGATTGTAGAGGTGACAGTCTGCTTAGGGGAAGACCAGCAAAGAGACCACTGCAGTAATCTCTGTGGGAAATGAGTGCATTAGAGATTTACAGTGTCTTGTGTGATATATGGGTGTATTCCGGATATTTATTATCCACATGCCCATGAAGTGATCATGGTATGCTTCAATTGGGCCTTATTGCTGCTCAGCTGCCACCCAGTAATGCCCATTTTACCATAAGAAAGAAGCCACAGAGATGTATATGACTTAGGATCATTGCAGCTGCTCTAAATTGCATTTGTCAGCGGCAGCGCTTGCGCATTTTGCTAAATATCCCCGATGTGTATCACTCTGAATCAGAACCAATGTGTGAAATATTTTATGTCGTCACTTCTACATAGCGACATTACAGTGGTTGATGTGCTTTGGTTCCACCTTAGCTCCCCCTCTGCCGCCTTAGCATTCTCCCTCAGGGCACACTTGAATAAGTCGGAAAGATGATTGAGAATCCCATACAAATATATTTAAAGCCATGATTAAATGTTGACTGCAAACATGGCAACGTGAATATGAATCATGCTTCCTGGGTTTAAGGCACTGAAAGGTCTCATGGCACATTTTAAGTCTCACATGATGGATTGGATCTTAGTGCCCATGAAATAAAAATGAGAGGAAAAGTAAATTCTACACAATGATGCTTAGCAGTAAGCTACATAGAGGGAGGGGGTTGGGGGGCACTTTTCCCTGGAAATACTATTCCATTACTTTATATGCTTTTCAGATTACATTTGCAAATTAAACTCGATATTAGAAGAGATAAATTAACAGGACTTGCCACAGATCAGAATACAGAAAAATAGCCATTCACTCTACTTTGTAAATAGTCTTGTTACTGAAGGAACTCGTAATGCACATGAAGGCTTGCACTTGGTATCACGGGATGCAGTTAAAATGCCGGTTGTTGGGATTACGGTGGTCAGGATACCAGCGGGATACCGACGGTGGAATCCCAACAGCCAACATTTTGCCGGCAGACGGAATACCGGCACCCGCCCATGACGTCCACTCGGCAGCCGGTATTCTGTCAATGCTGACGGGATACTAACAGCTGGCATTCCGTCTGCTGGTATTACATACTGAATCCGGTATCACTATGCAAGTGGCATAAAAACCTACCTGACAAATATGCAGTTTCACAGACAGATTTAACATTTGGTCAGTGTGCAAATGTATCATATGGTGGGGTAGTGTAATTTTGGGGGATTTCAATTAAGTGCCTTTTTTCGACTGGTTGAAAAAAAGGCACTAATTCAACTATGTGTATTCAATAACGGGCGGTTTCAAATCCATTTTCGCCCATGACGATTCCACAAAAAAAAAATGTGAAAAGGTAGGGGCGAAAATGGATGAAAATGGCGGCAAATCTGACAAAACACGTGTATCGGCAGCGAATTTGCCAATCAACGTTTTTCGCCAGTGCCGCCGCGCCATTTTTTCAGAGACTTGCGCATGCGCTGTAGACTCTGGCACTGTGCCAGAGTCTCTAACGCTCAGACAGAGCGCTAACAGCGCTGCTGCCGGCTACGGGACGGGAGAGGAGGGGGTCCACACCCAGATACTCACACGGGTCCCCTCCACTCTAGATACGCCCCTGACTTACATAGATCGTTTCAGACAGTTTATATTGTTGTTGGGAGCCATTAGGCTTAGTGGCATCACAGAGGTGTGCGAGGAGGGCAGACCACAACATCTGAGGTGGTAACACCAAAATGATGGAAGCTGGGAGCTGATGCGGCATGATAATGTCAAAGTGTAGCACCTGGCTCCCAGTCACTAAGGAAGAGCCAGCACTGCAGCCCACAGCCCGGATTGTAGTCCCTGTCCCCTGGGGCTATTGGGTCTTTGGCTAGAGTCTCTGGTTCTCTTCTTAGTATACGGGTGTGGGTGACATGTTAAGTCCCCAAACTCCACTGGGCCATGACCGCAGCATATGATATACTGTAAACCTTGCTACTGCCAATGTGTTTAAGCCAGCATACAGTGTGCTGGTGTACCACAATGCCCAGCATACCCTGGCTGCAACTGGGATATTTCTGCATCCTGTACCTGCTGCATTATTGCTACCTGTTACTGCCTGGTTAATGAACCACTTCCCTGATCAAGGGCCTAATTCAGACTGGATCGGGGCGTGCCAATGGAGTTAGAACGCAATTGGTGATGTGCGGTCCTGACAACGAAGGCGTGTCCAGACCATTGAGGGGGGTGGGCCGCACCTACTGCGTGATGTCACATGCAGCCGCTGCGACCTGGGAGGCGAGTAGCGGCCTGCCAGCGCGCAGGAGCTGGCAGGGAGCTACTCAGCGGGTGCAAAAGCATTGCCGCTGTGCGATGCTTTTGCACCCTCGCGGGGGTGGGGTGGGGGGGTTAGGGATAGACATGCAGGGCAGACAAGCCCTGTGCTGGGCGTCCCCCCGCATATCTGAGAAACTGATCACAGATGTGCTAAATTTTGCTATGATAAGATCTGAATTACCCCCCAAGCCATTTGTCTTGTGGACTTAAGGGGGGTACTGACGGGAGAGAAGTTTGCTGAGCGATCTTAACACAGACCGCTCATCACACATCTCTCCCCCCGCTCAGCACAGGCGGGGGGCCGCTCACTTCACACAACGGTGAAGTGAGTGACCCGCTAGATTGAGCCTGCATGCAGGTTCAATCTAGCACCGGCGATAGCGATGCACAGCTACCGCTGGGGGGCATACACACGGCAGATCCGTGCTTAAAATCTAAGCAATCTAGTCAGATTTTAAACTCGGATCTCTCTGTGTGTACCCCCCCTAACCTTCATTTGCACACTGCTGATATACACCACCATAGTGTCTGAACATATATACCATAAAATGACATTTGGGGTTCACTTGTTAATAACTGAGGATCACAGTAATAGTTTATGCATCTATCTTTTCTGCCCACCTACTGGACTACATACCACAGTACAGCAACAAATCAGATGTCTACACATTCAGAGCTTCTGCCCTGTCACTAAACTCACAGACAGGAAGTAACAATTCTGTAGAAGTGTTTTATATACATATATATATATATATATATATATATATATATACAGTATATATATATATATATATATATATATATATATACTTATCACTGGTAAAGTGATAATTGGGAGATACATTTGACTAAACAAACATGATTAGAGTAAAAGCCGAAGAGGGGGTCATGGAGTATGGGTGTGAGATAAAAGGGAGGATTTCACCCATATAGGCTATTTCGGGTTTTTGAGCACCAGCTTCAGATCAGGCTAAAGAGTATACTATAGGAGGCTGATATAAGATATATCAGGGCTTGGCTCAGGGTCTAGCTATCTTGGAAAACAGGCTGCAGGCCTGTTATGAGATACTATAATTTACTGACTATAAGTACTGTGCATATGCCTATGTTTGTGGTAGGGCCATTAGAAAAGAAATAAAAAGCATTTGGTTTTTCCAGATAAGCAAGACCAGCCTTGGCTTATTAATGGCAGGCATTAGTCTGCTTTCTGGCCCCTGCCCATGGGCAGGGCCATTTCTAGGGCTGGGTGAACCATGTCATTGCACAGAGCACCTGTGGTCAGTGTCTATGCAGCAGAATTCCATGCTGTCTTGAATTCTGCTGCATAGATACAGTTGAAAATGTCCCTTCCAAAATGGCTGCTGCATCAAAGGAGACAGATGCTAGAGGAGCAGTTGTACCACTAGTGAAAGGGAAAGGTGCAGGCACAAATAGTGGAACCCAGAAGTGCCGAGACCTCTAACCTGCCAGAGGGAAGATGCTGCAATGATCCAATTGACATCGGGCACCAAATGGGGGCAGCATGGAACCCCGACAATGAGCAGGAACTTTA
>NC_086455.1:56585227-56677727 GCF_028390025.1 Pseudophryne corroboree
AGTATACTACTAACTATACTGGTGGTCAGTGTGGTCAGGTCACTGGTCAGTCACACTGGCAGTGGCACTCCTGCAGCAAAAGTGTGCACTGTTTAATTTTAATATAATATTATGTACTCCTGGCTCCTGCTATAACCTATAACTGGCACTGCAGTGCTCCCCAGTCTCCCCCACAATTATAAGCTGTGTGAGCTGAGCAGTCAGACAGATATATAATATATATAGATGATGCAGCACACTGGGCTGAGCCTGAGCAGTGCACACAGATATGGTATGTGACTGAGTCACTGTGTGTATCGCTTTTTTCAGGCAGAGAACGGATATATTAAATAAACTGCACTGTCTGGTGGTCACTCACTATATAATATTATGTACTCCTGGCTCCTGCTATAACCTATAACTGGCACTGCAGTGCTCCCCAGTCTCCCCCACAATTATAAGCTGTGTGAGCTGAGCAGTCAGACAGATATATAATATATATAGATGATGCAGCACACTGGGCTGAGCCTGAGCAGTGCACACAGATATGGTATGTGACTGAGTCACTGTGTGTATCGCTTTTTTCAGGCAGAGAACGGATATATTAAATAAACTGCACTGTCTGGTGGTCACTCACTAGTAAACTCTCTGCACTCTCTACACTTCTACAGTACTCCTCCTAGTCCTAAGCTCCAGTAAATCTCTCTCTCTTATAATCTAAATGGAGAGGACGCCAGCCACGTCCTCTCCCTATCAATCTCAATGCACGTGTGAAAATGGCGGCGACGCGCGGCTCCTTATATAGAATCCGAGTCTCGCGAGAATCCGACAGCGTCATGATGACGTTCGGGCGCGCTCGGGTTAACCGAGCAAGGCGGGAGGATCCGAGTCTGCTCGGACCCGTGAAAAAAACCATGAAGTTCGGGCGGGTTCGGATTCAGAGAAACCGAACCCGCTCATCTCTAGTCCACAGTGCCGCTTTCATGTTTTGCCTATTTACTGCTGCCATGCATTTTTGAGGGCACCGGACCGAGATATTGCCGTTTTTGGGAGTGCCGAGCCCTTGTCCTATCTATCTATCGATCTATCTATCTATCTATCTATCTATCTATCTATCTATCTATTGTAACACTGTAGGGGTGCAAGGTGCCTTTTCCTGGGGAATATGGCCGCACGCAGCAGCTGAGGAACAACACAAGTCCAGTTTCTGGTACAACTGACCCCGGCCAGTTTTATTGAAACAGAAAATAAAACAAACCCCAAAATAAAAATACCTTGCCTGTCCGGCACTAACTAAACATAAGATGTTCCTAACTGTCACTAAACAAAACACAGAGTTCTTCAGTACATACTGTATAGCTTACTTGCATCAGAAAGCGTGTCTCTCACACACAGATCCTGCAGCCTTCCCAGGCAGTCTGCCCATACTAATCAGGTTAGAAGCACTATATCACTCTTACACAGCTGAAACCCTGATTAGCCCTCTGTGAGGCCAAAGGCCCGAACTGGGCCCAATGTCTAGAACTCGCCTTATCTCTCTCTCAGAGCCTTTACCCAGCTTTTACAGCAAACTGAAAAGGTTCAGACAAAACAAAAAGCATTTTTCCTAGAAGTTAACATTTTCTAAAACATGTAAGACAAGAACCTGGGACAAATATACCTGCCCTCAAACACTATCCCAGTGTTCTTGTCACATATCCCCCTCCCCTGTTTCGACCTAGGGGCCGGAACACTTGTAGCCCCCAAACAGAAGATGCGAGACAATGCATCTGCGTTGGCCAATTGTGTTCCCGGTCTATGTTCGACAGTAAACTTAAAGTCCTGCAACGCTAGAAACCATCTAGTTACACGAGCATTCTTGCCTCTATTTACATACATCCATTTTAAAGGGGCATGGTCTGTCACTAGTCTGAATTGTCTACCCAAGAGGTAATATCTCAAGGTATCTAGTGCCCACTTAATGGCCAAAGCCTCCTTTTCCACAATGGCATACCTTTTTTCATGCTCATTGAGTTTCCTACTCAAATAAATGATAGGGTGTTCGTCCCCATCTCTGGTTTGGGACAGCACAGCACCTATCCCTACCTCTGAGGCATCTGTCTGTACCACAAATTCTTTTGAAAAATCTGGTGTTATCAACACCGGTTGTGAACACAAAGCCACTTTTAACGCTTGGAACGCCTTTTCTGCATCAGGGTTCCATTTCACCACATTTGACTGCTTCCCTTTGGTAAGGTCTGACAACGGCACCGCTGTGGTCGCAAAATTAGGAATAAACCGTCTATAGTACCCAGTAATTCCCAAAAAAGCCCTTACCTGTTTTTTATTCACTGGACGAGGCCAGTTTTGAATAGCATCAACTTTATTCAATTGGGGCCTAATCAGACCTCTGCCTATGGTGAAGCCCAAGTATTTGACCTCCTCCATTGCGAGGCAGCACTTCTTTGGGTTAGCAGTTAACCCTGCCTCTCTGATTGAGTCCAGTACTGCTTGTACTTTAACCAAATGTGACCCCCAGTCTGTACTGTGAATTACCACATCATCCAAATAGGCAGCTGCATATTTTCTATGGGGCCTCAAAATTTTATCCATCGCCCGTTGAAAGGTTGCTGGAGCCCCATGCAACCCAAAGGGTAACATCTTATACTGGTACAGCCCCTCCGGAACCGAAAAGGCTGTTTTTTCTTTGGCGCTATCAGATAAAGGTATTTGCCAGTAACCTTTGGTCAGGTCCAATGTGGTGAGAAACCTGGCTGTTCCCAGCCTTTCTACAAGCTCATCCACACGGGGCATGGGGTATGCGTCAAACTTGGACACCTCATTTAACTTACGAAAGTCATTACAGAAGCGTATGCTACCGTCGGGCTTCGGGATGAGCACTATGGGACTGGACCACTCACTGTTAGACTCCTCTATGACTCCAAGTTCTAACATGGTTTTAACTTCCTTAGAAATAGCTTCTCGCTGAGCTTCAGGAATCCTATATGGCTTTAAATGAACCCTGACCCCTGGTTCTGTGACAATGTCATGTTTTATTATGGTCGTTCGGCCAGGCAGCTCTGAAAATACCTCCCTATTTTGGATGAGAAATTCTTTAACCTGATTGTTCTGATCAGCTGATAATGTCTCTGACACCTTCACTGCGGGAAGCAACCGGGGTGAAGACACCGAAGGGCAAGGCTCCGCTGACAGAGACAACCTATCTTTCCAGGGTTTGATTAAGTTAACATGGTAGATCTGTTCGGGTTTTCTCTTTCCCGGCTGGTATACTTTGTAATTAACCTCATTCACTTTTTCCCTAATCTCAAATGGACCCTGCCACTTAGCTAGGAATTTGCTTTCCACAGTGGGTACCAAAACAAGAACTCTATCTCCAGGAGCAAATTCCCGTATCTTGGCACTCCGGTTATAGACCCTCTGTTGAGCACTTTGGGCCTGTTCCATGTGCTCTCTGACAACAGGTACCACGGCTGCAATCCTATCCTGCATTTGTGTTACATGCTCAATAACGCTTCTATAAGGAGTGGGCTGTCCTTCCCACGTCTCTTTGGCAACATCCAACAGCCCTCTGGGGTGTCTACCATACAACAAATCAAATGGAGAAAACCCCGTAGAGGACTGAGGAACTTCTCTGATGGCCATTAACAAGTAGGGCAACAAACAATCCCAGTTTTTCCCATCTCTCTCAACAACCTTTTTTAACATACTTTTTAATGTTTTATTAAACCTTTCCACCAACCCGTCAGTTTGGGGATGGTAGATGGACGTCCTGAGGTGAGTGACCTTAAATAACTTGCACAATTCTTTCATGATCCTTGACATAAATGGAGTACCTTGGTCAGTCAAAATTTCTTTTGGTATTCCCACTCTACTAAATACCTGCACCAGCTCCCTAGCTATCGCCTTGGTTGTGATAGTGCGTAAAGGGACAGCCTCAGGATATCGAGTGGCATAGTCCATAATTACCAGGATATACTGATGGCCCCGAGCAGACTTTAACAAGGGCCCCACGAGATCCATGGCTATTCTGTCAAACGGGACCTCTATAATAGGCATGGGAACTAGTGGGCTCCTGAAATGGGGTCTAAGGGCATGATACTGGCATTCAGGACAGGAAGAACAATATTCAGACACTTCTTTATAAACCCCTGGCCAAAAGAACCTTTGTAAAACTCTTTCAGTGGTTTTTTCTGCCCCTAAATGTCCTGCGGTAACGTGACTATGAGCTAAATCTAGTACCGTTCTCCGATAAGGCTGGGGAACTACCAGCTGTTCCACCACATCCTCACCCCTTTTGACAATGTGGTACAAGAGCTCATTACAGATGGCCATGTGGGGATACGTAACCCTGTCACCTGGTACCACAGGTTCCCCATTAACAATCTTAACATTCTCTCTAGCCTTTATTAAGGTAGGATCCTTTAACTGTTCAGACGCAAACAGATCCTTCTTTACCTCCAGGTCAGGCACGCTTTCAGTTCTAACTACTATGTCTCTGTTCCCGGCAAGAGGGTCCTCACTGGACTCCCCATCTGTCACTTCCCCAGCCAAACTAGCAAAAGGCAAAGGGCCAGAAAGTTCAGAAGACCCACGTACATCCATAAAATCACCGGTATTATCAACTGGCTTTTTACTTCTCACATCTGTTGATAACCGTGATTCCCACAGTTTCCAAAAATGAGGAAAATCCCTCCCTATTATGGCCTCATGCACCAAGGTAGGGACCAGTCCCACTTTAACCATTGCTGACCCACAACAAGTTTCTATATTCACCTCAGCAGTGGCATAATGTTGGGTATCCCCATGTATGCAAGTTACCCCAATAGGTATTTGCTGGACCTTTAAGGGGTTCACTAACCCAGCTTTCACGAGGGTAACTAAACTTCCTGAATCTAGCAAGGCCTCTACCCGGTTACCTTCTAAGAACACATCACACATTTGTTTTTCCAGCTCAGGTGAAGGTACCACAGTACAGGCTAACCTAGCAAAGAAAGACATTCTGCGACATTCAAAGGCAGCATCACATTGCATGGGTTCTTGCGTGACTGGGCAATTGGCAATAACATGACCTGGCATACCACACCTAAAACATTTAACCACACGATTATCAACCCGTTTGGGCAGCATAGACCGTTCTAGCCCCATTGGCCTGTTTCCAGGGCCAGTGTTTACAGTCTCTCCAGCCTTGCGTTCTCTTAACCGCCCAGCAATGTTTTCCCACGGAACAGTCTTACCAGTCTTTACTGAAGGGCGCTGTCGAGGATCTATGGGTTGCTGGGTGGTCATCAGTAGTTCCTCTGCTGCCAAATACCTCTCTACCATGTCCACTAATTGGTCAGCAGTACCCGGGTTTCCATGGCTCACCCACTTGCGCAGGACCATGGGCAAAGATCTCAAGTAGCGGTCCATGACGACTCTTTCCACCATCTGGGGACCAGTTAATGTCTCTGGCTGCAGCCATTTTTTGTTAGCTGAATAAGGTCGTGCATCTGGGAGCGCGGAGGCTTCTCCATGGCGTACAGCCAACGGTGCACCCGTTGTGCTCGTACTGACAGCGTGACTCCCAGGCGGGTCAGGATCTCAGTCTTTAGTTTATCATAGTCCCGAGCCTCAGCAGGGCTTAAATCAAAGTAAGCTTTTTGGGGCTCACCTGACAGGAAAGGTGCCAGCAGACTGGCCCACTGTGCTTTCGGCCAGTTCTCACGCTCGGCAGTCCTTTCAAACGTGGTCAGATAGGCCTCCACATCATCAGCCTCTGTCATTTTCTGCAGGAAGTGACTGGCCCGTATAGAACTAGAGCTGGTTGGAGCACTGACGGCCACATCTCCAACCCGAGCTGCAAGTCTCTGCACCACTTCTGCTAAGGCCTCTCTATCCTGACGCTGTTGCCTGTAAAGTTCATCAACAACTGCCTGCTGTTGTCTCTTATTTTCCTCCATTGCCACCTGCTGCTGTCTTATATTTTCCTCCATTGCCACCTGCTGCTGTCTGTTGGCCTCCTGCTGTAGTCTCCAATTTTCCTCCATTGCCACCTGCTGCTGTCGGTTGGCCTCCTGCTGAGCCGCTGTAGCTTGCAGCAAGGCTTTAAGCAGATCCTCCATGTCAACAGATTTTTCAGGCGGCTTTGTAGCTGCTTTCACCCAGGACATATATCAAACCCTCAGGGGTGAGTCTCAGTAACTTCACACTGGGCTGTATCTGCATAAACCACCGTTTTCTGCAGGCCTCACAAAGCTGCTGCTTTCACTTATGCGCAGAACGGCCTGCTCGCATTCTCCACCAAGTTGTAACACTGTAGGGGTGCAAGGTGCCTTTTCCTGGGGAATATGGCCGCACGCAGCAGCTGAGGAACAACACAAGTCCAGTTTCTGGTACAACTGACCCCGGCCAGTTTTATTGAAACAGAAAATAAAACAAACCCCAAAATAAAAATACCTTGCCTGTCCGGCACTAACTAAACATAAGATGTTCCTAACTGTCACTAAACAAAACACAGAGTTCTTCAGTACATACTGTATAGCTTACTTGCATCAGAAAGCGTGTCTCTCACACACAGATCCTGCAGCCTTCCCAGGCAGTCTGCCCATACTAATCAGGTTAGAAGCACTATATCACTCTTACACAGCTGAAACCCTGATTAGCCCTCTGTGAGGCCAAAGACCCGAACTGGGCCCAATGTCTAGAACTCGCCTTATCTCTCTCTCAGAGCCTTTACCCAGCTTTTACAGCAAACTGAAAAGGTTCAGACAAAACAAAAAGCATTTTTCCTAGAAGTTAACATTTTCTAAAACATGTAAGACAAGAACCTGGGACAAATATACCTGCCCTCAAACACTATCCCAGTGTTCTTGTCACACTATCTATATATATAATGTATTTTTTTTGCCACTATATATATCAAACACACACTCACTTTCCACATACATACATACATACATACATACATACATGCAAACATGCTTAACATTCTGCATACATACTATAAATAATATCATACCATACAAACATACATACAGTAAATACATGAGCTAGCAGACATACCCATGGTTGTAAAAAGGAGACTGGTGGTCACGGTACTTTACGAAGCCGATGGAGCTCAGTCCCATGTGCAGGGAGCTCAGTAGATGAGAGCTCCCTGCAGTAGCTGTGATCGCGATCACGGTTTGTGTTGAGACGGAGACAAAGCTGTCTCCGTCTCTAAAAAAATAACAATTTGGCCCATCAGGGGGGTTTCTGGGTAACCAGAACCCCCCCCCCCTGCATGCGCTACTGCCCCCTGGTATCAAACCCTAACCCTCCCCCTGGTGCCTAACCCAATATAGATACTGTAGATATCCAATGTACAATAGCAAAATGTAGTTGGCTACAGACAGCTTTTCTTTCAATTTCACCCATCATACTATTAGTTCAGTGCAAATTGAGAGATAATCTGTAGAGATATTAGACATGTATGCTGAAGATCAATGGCTAATTATCTTACAGCTGGAGATTAAAAAAAATTGATACAAAATAGATTTGCTTAGTTTGGACATGAAATTTTGAATATGGCGTAAGTGTCCCCAGCCCTGTGCCAGCCAATCGAACCATAGAATAAATTGATATTTCAACATCCCAGATCTGTTTGTTATGCAAACTGCTAGTTTCGAAAAACAGTCTGGACTGACACAGAGAAAACCAAAGGACTGGAAGATCGTATTGTGGAAACGTTTCCCCTCTGTGGAACGGTCTCTTCCCATGCTAGTCTTGATCACTGTCCTGTCATTTTGCTCATCCCTTCTTAGAACCAAGAGTGGCATTTAAAAAAAAAAAAACAGTGAAATTCAAGAAAATCTAATGGTAAAGTTTTCACTGAATTTATTCTGCTCGCTACAAGGGAGACAGACTAAACTGGGATGTAAACATATTGTTGACGGTCGCTGTGTCAACTATCTCTATGAGGACACTGAAATGCCGGCAGTATTATGGTGACACAGTTGTAATGCTGCTAAAGAGACAGCAACATTAGTATAAAAATGCTTCCTTTACCAGCAGACTTACAATGATGACCCCTGTAAAATGTGGTTAGCAGAATTACACCTGTGTCACCATAATGCTGCCAGCATTTCAGTCTCTTTGCAGCTTTCAGTGCCCCTCTTTTTGACTATTGACCTCCCCTTTGCTGCAGAAGGGGGTGTGGCCATACCTCCTGGATTTGGTCATACCCCCTCAAAATCCAGGCCCATCGCCACTCTTGACGGCCCTGTTGATGACACTGTTCATGGTAAATTGTGTCACTATAGCCCTAAACCCTGCTGTTCATTATAAAAAAAGTAGCACAGGTCAATGGGGGAGGGGCTGGTGGTTGATGCATGGTGCTACCTTATTCTGGCAGCACATTCCACCAGGACCTCTACTTTGTGATTTTCTGGAGGTAATAAATCAAATATCATCAACTACAGTAAGTATGACTTGCATGTATCAACAGTGCCTCCTATTCAGGGGCGTAGCCAGAACTTTGTGGGCCCCATAGCAACATTTTGAAGGGGCCCCTGTCCCAATGCTTCTAGAGAGACACTTCTCTGCAGCAGTTGTTAATGTTATGCCCAATAATAGTGCCCTAGTTCATTGTGTGAACCCTAGTAGAGCCTTATTTAATGTTTTGCCCCATAGTAGTGCCCTAGTCTCTTTTATGAATCATAGTAGTGCTTAAGTTCACCCTATGTCACATTTCAGAGCTGTGTACTGTGTATGCCGTACAGTAGCCATAATTCACATTGTGATATATAGTGCTCCCTGTTCATATTTTGCCTCATTACAGTGCCCCAGTTCATGCTATATAACATTAAAATGCCCTCCAGTTCATTATATACTACACTACAATAAGCAGCTCCAGGGACATACCTAGACATATAGCAGACCCCAAGGAAAAAGTTTAAAAGGACCCCTATGTACCACCCAATGGCGAAAAATGTATATAACACATGTAACTTTGACAGGGAAGGTGGGCCCCTCTCAGCTCTGGGCCCCATAGCAGCTGCACTGCCTGCACCTATGGTAGCTACGCCCTTGAGCTGCAGCAATAGACAATAGCAATAGACACAATTTATATTTTCTCCCCAGTATGTGCTCAGCAAGAGACACACAGATTGCCCTCACAGATCATGCAGCTCTAAGTATAAAACATATGGAATGTATCTTGCACTGCAGAGGCCACATTTTCCATGTGGCTGTAGATGAATGGACACTTGCTCAGGGCAACAAAATGTGTGACAAGAATCTCTTTGATGCATTCACGTAGGAATAATCTCAAATCACTTGAATGGAAACTAGCAAGTCATCGCCTCCATCTCTCCGTAAGCATGATATACAACACTGCTCTATAGAAAAACAAAGTTCATTCATTTAATTTCTGTATTTTTTTCCAAAAATGCTTCATTTTGTTTTGCAATTTAGTGTATGCTAATAAAAAGAAAAAATACACTGAAGACTGGAAGTTCTAATCCCAAATCTTTGACCTTTTTTTTTTTACGATCTAAAGATTTTATTGCAGATTCACTTTTATGTTCCGCTTCTGTATCATGATAAACCTCCTATTTTATCTGTCAGTGCTTCCACCGGCAAAAAATATCTCATTTGTACGTACATTGTAAACAATCTGACAGCACTTGGCGGCTAACAACACGCTTTGGCTCATTGTGTAGTCACAATACAATTGAGAAATAATCACGCGGCTGTTTACCCTCTTCTACTGTATCCTGGCACAACATTGTCCATTCAGGGGACGTAAATGTTGTTTTATTACAGTGACAGTATACAGCTGCAACTTGGCAGTATTTCTCGGAAATAATATTCTCTCATCAACCCGTAACAGCACATGCTAGTGTATTGCGTCAAATAATAAACACGGATGAACAATCAACATTTGGTAGGAAAAGCCATATTAAAGCGACACAGAACATACATAGAATAAATAAATACTGTCATTTGTCATCTTCACAAATAGGGAGGAGCCTTGTTGTGAACAGAAACAATATTCACAATGCAGCCATTGTATCAACTGCCAGTGAGCTTATGATATCACTTCTGTGGTATGAGGCAGCATACCTGATAACAGTACAGATGTTTTACTGTTAAATAAGCCATGGGCAGCTGAGCAAGGGAGTGGTCTCACTGGTGGAACTGAGGGGGTTATACAGAGGTGGACGCAGCAGCAGCTGTAACTAACGTCACAGCTGCTATTGCTTCTTTATGCTATTGAGGCGCCCACTCTCCAGCGGGCAAACCTGCCAATGTGCACACAATGACACACCAGTCAGGAGGGGGGGGGGGACTGGAGTACCAGGACCAGACCATGAGTGGAAGCAGTTGTCAGCAGGGTGGATTGTTAAGTACCACAGGAAGCCATAGTGGGATGTAACCAGCTGCATTTTATATTTGGCTTCAGCTGTGAGCCAATTGATGCTGATGGACAGGGAGTAAATCAGTAGCACTAGCAGTTGCGGCTCCTGATTGTCTGCGTGTCCATTAGCTCTGATTAGCTTGCGGCTGGCTCCAAATATGAAATGTCACTAGCGCTGTCTCTCAAGTCCATGGCTGCCTGATCTGGACTCCTTCCCCCTGTGGTGGTGCAGAGGTGGTTCTGGCATGGATACCAAAAGTGCACATGGATTGATGCCAGAGCCATAACTAGACTTTTTGGTGCCCTGTGCCAGAGAGAGAATTGGATTCCCCCCTCCTCCATTTTTCCAATATTTATTTATTTATTAGCAGTTTCTTATATAGCGCAGAATATTCCGTTGCGCTTTACAATTAGAACAACAGTAATAGAACAAAACTGGGCAAAAACAGACATAGAGGTAGGATGGCCCTGCTCGCAAGCTGACAATCTATAGGGAAACAGGCATTGATACACAAGGATAGATGCTACCTGTTGCGTAATGATCCACCAGATTGCTAAGTTCTGAAAGGGTTGTATGATATGATCACCCAGCAATGTTGGAAGACAAAGTATGTGAGGTTATGTAGACTGTACAGAGAGGATGTAATTAGATAGGGAAGCATTCAAAGTTATGTGTGTGGGTCTGGAATTTGATAGGCTTGTCTGGAGAGGTGAGCTTTCAGGGAATGTTTAAAGGTTTGGAGACTAGTGGTGAGTCTTATTGTGCATGGGAGTGCATTCCACAGAGTGGGTGAAGCCCGGGTAAAGTCCTGTAATTTTGAGTGGGAACAGGTAATACATGTGGATGAGAGACGCAGATCTTGTGCAGAGCGGAGAGGTCGGGTAGGGAGATATTTTGAGATGAGTGAGGAGATGTATGATGGTGCAGTTCGGTTAATAGCCTTGTATGTAAGTAAAAGTATTTTATATTTAACACGGTAGAATACCGATAACCAATAGTGGGACTGACAGAGCGGATCAGCAGACGAAGAACGTCTGGCGAGGAAGACTAGCCTCACAGCTGCATTTAAAATGGATTTTAGTGGTGAGAGCCTATGTTTGGGAAGACCAGTAAGGAGACTATTACAATAATCAATGCAGGAGATGATGAGTGCATGGATTACAGTTTTTGCAGTGTCTTGTGTAAGATAAGGACGTATTTTAGATATGTTTTTAGGTGCATGTAACATGATTTAGAGACAGATTGAATGTATGGAACAAACGACCGTTCAGAGTCAAGGATGACACCTAGGCAGCGAGCTTGTGGGGTAGGGTGGATAGTCGCATTGTCAACAATTATGGAGATATCAGGTTGGTAACTACTCTTGGCTGCTGGGAAAATAATTAATTCTGTTTTGGAAATGTTAAGTTTGAGGTGACAAGATTACATCCAAGATGAAGTGGCATACAGGAATTCAGTGACACGAACCAATACAGATGGCGATAAATCTGGGGAGGATTGGTAGATTTGAGTATCATCAGCGTACAAATGATACTGAAATCTGAAGGAGCTGATTAGTTTACCAGGAGTTGAGCTATAGATTGAGAAAAGCAGAGGATCTAAGACTGAGCCTTGCGGTACTCCAACTGATAGAGGTAGAGAAGAGGAGGTAGAATCAGAGAAGTGAACACTGAAAGAGCGATTAGATAGGTAGGATGAGAACCAAGTAAGGGCTGTGTCTTGAAGACATAGGGATTGTAGTGTTTGTATGAGAAGAGAGTGGTCAACAGTGTCAAAAGCAGCAGAGAGATCTAGAAGAATAAGAAGTGTGTAATGGCCTTTCGATCTAGCAGTGACCAGATCATTCACTACTTTGGTCAGTGGTGTCTCTGTGGAGTGTTGGGCACGAAAAGCCTGACTGAAGTGGGTCCAGTAAGTTGTGGGAGTTAACAAAGTGTGTAAGGCGAGTGTAGGCAAGTCTCTCAAGTAGCTTGGAGAGACATGGGAGCTGAGAAATGGGACGGTAGTTAGAGAGAGTATTTGTGTTTTTTCAGAATGGGAGTAATCACTGCATGCTTAAACAGAGAAGAAAAGATACCAGTAGAGAGAGATAGATTACAGATTTTCGTTAAGGTTGGGATAAGCACAGGAGTCAAAGTTACTGACTTGTGAGGGTATAGGATCAAGAGAAGAGGTAGTGGAGTAGGAGGATGAAAAGAGTGTTGATACTTCATCTTCACTAGTGGGATTAAAAGAAGAGAAAGTGCCAGAGGGTTCAGGTAAGGAACTGAAAAGGTCACTGGCTGAGTTAGAGCACACCAATTCATCTCGGATTTTATCAATCTTATCCTTGAAGTAGGAAGCAAGTTTTTGTGCAAGGATAGATGCTACCTATTGCATAATGGTCCACCAGATTGCTATGTTCTTAATAGGTTGTATGATATGATCACCCAGTAATGTTGGAAGACAAAATATGTGAGGTTATGTGGACTGTACAACGAGGATGTAATTAGATAGGGAAGCATTGAAGGTTATGTGGGTGGGTCTGGAATTTGATAGGCTTGTCTGAAGAGGTGAATTTTCAGGGAACGTTTAAAGGTTTGGAGACTAGAAATAAGTCTTATTGTGCGTGGGAGGGCATTCCACAGAGTGGGGGAAGCCCGGATAAAGTCCTGGAATTTTGAGTGGGAACAAGTAATACATGTGGATGAGAGATACAGATCTTGTGCAGAGTGGAGAAGTCTGGTAGGGATATATTCTGAGATGAGTGAAGAGATGTATGATGGTGCAGTTTGGTTAATACCCTTGTGCGGCGGGTGAGGGAGCGTAAAGACGTGATTTAAATGTATTAAAAGTAGCTTGGGGTTGGTGGCATGAGAAGAGATTGGAAATATGTTTGTTTGGCAGTGTCCAAGGCCTGACGATAGGAGTGGTAGGTGTTCTTATATGTGAGATAGTCACTTGGATTCTGAGATTTACGCCACAGACGTTCTACTATATGTGACAGTTTTTGTAGGTGTCTTGTTGATTTAGAGTGCCACGGTTGGCATCTAAGCCTACGTGGAGTGTGATTGGTAGCTGGTGCCACTTCATCAAGGTCATGCTCTAGAGTCTGATGCAGGTGGGATAAAGCAGTCTCAGGTGTGGAAAATGTAGAAATTGGTGACAGCAGTTGTTGCAGAGAAGTGGAAAGTTGTCGAAAATTTATATTGTTAGCATTTTTGCTTGTTTTTAGTGTCAGTTTAGAGTAATGAAAGAGATTGAGAAGGTGATCAGGTTGTGATCAGAGAGAGGGAATGGAACATTTATGAATTCAGAAACTGAGCATAGCCTGGTGAACACAAGATCAAGGCAATGGCCCCCCTGGGGAGTAGAGGAGTCAGACAATTGGTTGAGGCCAAGAGAGGCGGTTAGAGAGACGAGTTTGGAGGCATGAACTGATTATGGACTGTCAAGAGCTATATTGAAATTGCACATAATGATGGTGGAGATATCAGAGGATAAGAAGGGTGGGAGCCAGGCAGAAAAATCTCCTAGAAATTGTTGTTTGGGTTGCCCAGGAGGGCGATAGATAGCTGCAACATGCAGAGAGAAGAGGGTGAAAATCCCGATAGTGTGAACTTCAAATGATGTGAATGCGAGTGATGGAACCTGAGATAGAACTGTGTATGTGAAAAATTGGGACAGTTATATTCCAACCCCACCACCTTTACTATTACCAGGCCTGAAGGTGTGTGTGAAGTGGAGAACACCATGTGACAGTGCTGCAGAGGAGGCTGTGTCTGATTGTGTGGGCAATGTTTCTGTTATAGCCAGAAGATTAAATTTGTGAGAGATAAAGAGGTCATGGATGGATGTTAATTTGTTACAAACAGAGCGTGCATTCAATAAAGCACATTTTAGTGACTTGGAGGGGAATGGGAGACGTGATAATTATGAGGTTAGATGGATATCTATGTTGTTTTGAAACAGCTGAGTGGGAGTGGGACAGGTGGTTGGAGCCTGGATTTGGTCATATGTCACCAGCTAATAACAGCAGAAGAGAGAGATAAATACTGGTGGATGTTTGTGAGTGTTTATTGTGGTTGCCAATTGTGGTTGTCAAAGTACTTGTAGAGAAGCAAGTATAAAGCTCATGAATGTTTAAAAGAGGTGAGTGGATAATAGAAGCTGTAATTTGTACAGAGGGGTGAGTGTAGAATGTATTAAATTTGGTGAGATATCCATGAATTGAAATAAGAAAGAGTAGTTTGGTGAACATGCTGTGGTAGTTTGTGAGTTAAGTTTGGGTTAAGTGGTGTAGGATTACGTTGTTTAAATTTAAAGTTACCTTTTGTTGATGTTGATCAATGTTTGTTCAACAGTTTTTTAACTGTTCAGATAGCACACTTCATTACTCCACACTTGGTTAATTCCATACAAGCTGAACCCCTAGCTACTGTAGCTGACCCCTTGACAGAATCCAAAGAAATACTGTGTCTAATTAAGATACAAGCCTACCTCTGAACATTTGGTCACTTGACTGTAATGCTAATTGATCAAAGAACATAGATTGCACTTGGTGGGTAAACAGGCAGTAGCCTACTCTAAACTAATTCACAATAAATTCCATCATATACATAGGTAATGAAAAGAAACACATTATATCACATACATTCAAACAGTTGACAAGCATAAGGCTTGATGTAGTTTGCAAGCAGCATGTGGGTTAATCTGAGACTTGTAGTGCAATAGAAATTATTACACATACATTCAAACAGATGAGAAGTATAAGGCTTGATGCGCATGCATCCTCTTTATACCACATTCATGCACTTTACTTGAGAGCTCGTTGTTATTCAGTTAATGTACAATACTGTTTATTAAATAACACATTTTCATATACTGCCATACCGAGGATTCAAACATATAACCTGTTGAATTGTAATCAAACACCCTATTCATTAAGCTATTTGATCCTGCATAAAAACTATGAAGACTATATAAAGATACTGGTACTTTGTAAAAAGAATAATTGGCATTGCAGTTGAGCAGATCTATGTAGTGTGCAGCCACACACTACATAGATCTGCTCAGCCGCAATGCTGATCATTTTATCACAAAGTAAAAGGTAAGCTTTAAGTAGTTAGAATTCTCTAGCTTAGAATTCTCTAGCTTTCTATGCAAGGGCAGATAGCTCAATGAATAGATTGTCTGACTGCAATGCCACAGCCAATGGGTTCAAATCCTGGGTATGTCAGCATCTTGAAATGTAATAAAGGACAGTGTGACTGAATAACAAAGAATGAATGTTGTATAGGTATTAGTGACAGAAGGGGTGGGGGAAGGAGTACATGGTTGATCAGGAGATTTCAAAAAGGGGGGAAGCTGCAAGTGAAAGTAATTAATTGACAAGTGTCGCCAACAGCGCCCCCTACGCTGCAGTGCTATGTGCGGTGTCTCCTCCGCACACACCTAGTTACAGCCCTGACCGATGCTACCTCCTGCAGCCTTCTTATTAGAACTATTGGTAGTGTCCTGCAGCCTTCTTCCAGCAACTGGCGCCCAGAACTGTAAGCTGTTGGGGCGGCAGGGGGAGCAGAAGGTGAGGCAGGAGTTGCAGAGCATTTGTATAGAAAGGGAGGTGTAGTAATGGGTGGAGGGTGTGCTTGCTTGAGGTGATGATGGAGGGACAGGAGGGCGATGATGGATCGGTTCCCTGCCCATTCAGGCAGTCCCGTGGGGCCCCACAATTTCTGATAGAATCCCTTTTGTGAATTATTATATTACGGTTATATACGCTCACAGTTTAAGGGCCAGATAAACACTGGGACAGATGGGACTACAGCCCTAGGACTCCACATAAAAAGAGAACCACCACCATCATCACCATGAAAGCATGACTGTGACCATCGGCTCATTTGACGATTTCAAGTACTCGATAATTAGGGGTTAATATTCCTGGGCATACTGTACTTTATGTAAAGGGTTAATCATTGTGTGAATATTCATTGTACCATTATCATATTTAGCCTATTACCACAAATAGAGAATGTTCACCTGTGTGTAATATATAATAGGATACAATGTAAAATACTGTTTTAACAAAGCATCATTATTTTGTGAATTATAAACACGGTGGGTTCTTATGTTATTTGTTGCTGTTGTTATTTTATGGCTGAAAATAAGGTTTAAATAAGCAACATTTATATTTTTTTTATATTGGGTAAATGATACTTGATATACAGTATGACAACCATCACATTCATGAATATACTGTACAGTATAAGAAACTGTTAATAAAATATTCCTGGGCAGGGCATGTCTACATATATTTCTTTCCTGTATCTCAGAATCATTTGAGATAATTGCATATTTGTTTTATTTACCTTATTTCTCCATATATTGGAATCAGTAACTATAAATACACAGTATGTATATATATGTAATAAAAACAGTAATAACACTTTTAGTAAATAATATTTCCATTGTGTACTCACAATATACATCCACTCGTATAGACTTTATTGCAGGAGAACCCAGACCATTTTCTGCTTTACAATAGTATCGACCTCCTTGGTGTCTCTGGATATTTGTAATCCTCAGGGTCTCGTTGAAGACACTGGAGTCTTGGAATCTATCAGATGCACTTCCTGCTGTTTTGGTCCACCTGATCTGAGCAAGCATCAGAAAATACAGTTAGTGGGGCTCACTACATAGTAGTAGTAAACCAGTTCATAAGCACTGTCTAGGTGACATTGTGTTAAAGATATTCACCTAAATTCTTAAGCACCAAACCACATTTAATAACAATATAAGTACCCTTTATCAATTAATCTGGCAGTCATTTTCTTAGATGCCCGTCTACAAATAATTATCTTCTTTTCAAACCCTCTGGATGGTCCTATGCTGTGAAGGCAGAAGGGTGTGAGGAAGTATAGGATCTTACAGCACACAAGACTGTCATAACTCAAAGGGGTGCGCCAAAGCTAGTATACTCACTACATCATGTGCCATGAAACTGTGGATGCTATATTACACTGTAAACATTCTACAATCTTAAAAATCATTAAAAGCAGCTTAAAGAAACAAACAAGTGGAAATGGTAATGGCCAATATTGCAGTCTGTCACCATGATTGTTCTTAGTATAGCCTACCACGCCTAATTTTGGGATTGCTTTTAACATTTAGGGATATATGGGGGTCATTCCGAGTTGATCGCTCGCTAGCAGTTTTTAGCAGCCATGCAAACACTATGCCGCCATCCTCTGGAAGTGTATTTTAGCTTAGCAGAAGTGCGAACGAATGTATCACAGAGCGGCTACAAAAATTTTTTGTGCAGTTTCAGAGTAGCTCAATACCTACTCAGTGCTTGCGATGACTTCAGACTATTCAGTTCCTGTTTTGATGTCACAAACACACCCTGCGTTTGCCCAGCCGTGCCCGTGTTTTCCCTGGCACGTCTGCATTTTTTCGGACACGCCCTGAAAACGGTCAGTTAACACCCAGAAATGCTCACTTCATGTCAATCACACTGCGGCCACCAGTGCGACTGCAATGCTTTGCTAGACCCTGTGCAAAACGACATCATTCATTGTACTTGTGCGACGCGCGAGTGCATTGCACAGCATACGCATGCGCAGAACAGCCGTTTTTAGCCTGATCGCTGCACTGTGAACAAATGCAACTAGCGATCAATTTGGAATGACCACCTATGTACTAAGCCTTGATGAAAAATAAAGTAGATGGAGACAAAGTGTCAACCAACCAGCTCTTTACTGTCATTTTTCAAACACTGCCTGTAACATGGCAGTTAGGAGCTGATTGGCTGGTACTTTATCTCGCTCCACTTTTTATCTCTCCAACGCTACATACATAAACCTCTTAGCGTTACAAGGCAGTTCACTACTGAAGACTGCATCATGGAATAAATACAATAGCCTTCAAGTTTCAGACAGCGTCAAGATTTTAACAATTTAGCCTCTAGATTGATAGCAACAATATTTTAAAAGGCAAAACCAAGTTTTAAATGATTGCCATTTTAAATCTGGAGACTAGGGGGTTTATGTAGTAAGTCTTGGAGAGAAATAAAGTGGAGAGAGAGATAAAGTGCCAGCCAACCAGTTTCTGACATTTTTTTTCGAACACAGCCTGTAATATGGCAGTTAGGACCTGATTGGGCGGTACTGTATCTCCGCCCACTTTATCTCTCTCCAAGACTTAGGACCTAATTCAGATCTGATCGCAGCAGCAAATTTGCTAGCAGTTGGGCATAACCATGTGCACTGCAGGGGGGGGGGGGCAGATATAACATGTGCAGAGAGAGTTAGATTTGGGTGGGGTGTGTTCAATGTGAAATCTAAATTGCAGTGTAAAAATAAAGCAGCCAGTATTTACCCTGCACAGAAACAAAATAACCCACCCAAATATAACTCTCTCTGCAAATGTTATATCTGCCCCCCCCCCCCCCCGCAGTGCAACATGGTTTTGCCCAACTGCTAACAAATTTGCTGCTGCGATCAGATGTGAGTTACCCCGTTAGTGCATAGACCCCTAAAACTGTAGAGCTCAGGCCTGACTCAAAGGTGGCTACAGACCCCTGTGACTTTTGATGGTACCAGCCCACAAGACATCCTAGGCGCAAGCCAAAGGATATAAATGTTAAGAGAGATACACAGGACACTTGTGCAGCAATTGCTAATGACTTAGCTTTTCCCGCTATCCCTCTCATTATAGCTTAAGTAACTGTGTGGACATCTCATTACAGGGAGAAATCTATGTTCAATAATAATATTAAAAGGCTTGTGCCGACTTGTTTTCTAATGATATTAAAAACCAACATTAGGCTTTTAATATCAACGACTGTCTAAAGATTAAACGTCAGACACCAATAAACACTACTGTGCCCAGGGCCTAATAGAGTGTTGATCGAGCTTGATCTGACTTTGGTACATTGATACACTTTGTTCTGCAAATGAAAAAAAAAAGTAAATTACACCCTAATGTATAAATCCTGAACATTCCAAACACATCTACATAAAGTCCCTTTTTATATAACAATGCATTTGCTTATTCTACAGTATGTAATGGATTGGAAATGAAATCGCTATTACCATATATTACAGAAATGCTGAATATTAATAACAACACAAAGAATAGCTTGGTTTGTGGAAGCTGCTATGTACTATGCACTGTATTATGGCTCATTTATCAAACTCTAGTTTCATCTCATTTGAGATACTGCTTAATCCAGTGTTATTTTATTGAGCCAATTGATCAAAATGTAAAAGAAAAAAAAAAACTCTGCATGATGCATTGATACTATCCAATAACATAATATCAAGTGATTTACCTCACATCAGAAAATATCACACATTGATTAATATACCCACTTGTACTATACAAGTATTCTGCATTTTCCCCACTGTGTCCACAGAGATGACAAATAATAAAATGCAGCTCAGTCCAGCAAATTGTGAATTTACATCTCAGGCTCAACGGAGTAGTTTTATTACTATGAATGAAAATTAGACTTTCAATGACAAATAAATTGCCTTTACCCATGCATAATATGAGAAAATATGCATTATTATGGAGGCACAATACATTTAAAGGTACATTTAGTATAAAATAAAAATGAACCTATAGGGGGAGATTTACAGTACTACGGCACATTGGCTAAAAAGTAAAAGTGGAGGTATTGCTCATGGCAACCAATCAGATTTTAGCTACGATGTTCTACAATGTACTAGATGAATGAGAGCTGGAATCTGAGTGGTCGCTAAGGGAAACATCTCCATCTTTCCTTTTTTAGACAAATTGGGCTCATCGCTTGGAAAGTGATAAAATAGAGAGTGAAAAAGTACCAGCCAATCAGATCCCACCTCCCATGTAACAGGCTATGTTTGAAAAATGGCAGTTAGGAGCTGATTGGCTGGTAGTTTTTCACTCTCCATTTTATCACTTTCCAAGCGATGATGCATCTGGCCCTATGCTGAATCTATGGTTTGAGTCTGAAGTGGACACAAATCGGCTTGGTGCTGCATCTTTGGTCACAGTAGATCTGAGAAGGTATGATAATACTGGAGAAACGCGCATCCAAAGAAGGTGGTCCAGGTCCAGTGCAGAGGACCAGGACATACTGCACGTACTCTCTGATAAGTATTTCGATGATTTGCATATGTACTCAATAAATACAGCCATTATGTCTAGTGATTAACAGGATAGATCTCTGTCCGATATTGAGAACCATCAACAAATTTGGCTGATGCATTCATTGCAATTTTTTTGCACTTAAAGCACTTTTATATGTGAAATGCTATTTGTCTATCTTTGTACACATATATATTTCCTATTTACTCACTTACATTGCTTTATTTTTTTTGTACTGTTTGTACTTCTTAAACCCTTATAACCCATGCTATTTTTGTGTTATTGTACACATTTTGATGATTTACAAGCAGAACATTATCATATTATAATGGCATAAATTGTATGTCAATGCACTGATATATAAATATAAGTAAAAAATATATATCGCGTAATGTTTTGCATGACATGTAAGAGCCATTTTGTATCTCAGCAGAAGACAATGATGACATTTTAATGTTTAGCAATAAATACTTTGGGGGAGATGTACTAAGCCTGAAAAGTGATACATTTCACAGTGATAAACTGCCAGCCAATCAGCTCCTAACTACCATGCCACTGGCTGTGTTTGAAAAATGACAGTTAGGAGCAGATTGGCTGGTACTTTATCACCGTGATATTTATCACTTTTCAAGGCTTAGTACATCTGGCCCTCAATGTTTTAATAAAATTATAAATGAAAAGACTGCCCCAGCAAAATGGTCTTCTTTTTTCATTCTTACTTGAATCCCTATTACTTGACTCTTAGGAGCACCACCAACTGAGTAATGGTAGGGAGTAAGTCCCAATACACAATATTCTATATGTTGGTCAGACATACTGTACCTACTGTATTAAAACTAAGAATAAACTTTTGGGATCAGATCTCTGCGGAATCTTGCCAATTTTGCTAAGAAGGTATGCTAATGCCAAAGGAGCCATATTTGTAAAGAGACGCCCACCGGTAGCTTCTCAGATGCCACTTGTGCCTGAAGATGCAGAATCGGTCACATCATCGAACCCGTGAAAAACCAAAGAAGCACTACATATAAAGATGCAGTCACTGGCTGTGACACAACCCCAAAATAGTTGTGACATGTATTCGTTTTAGAGGTCCCTACCTATTACCTCCCCCAGATGCTCGATGACTGTCCATCAAACTGCGACTAGAGCTTCACTTTGACCTCTGTCACAGGACCATCATGGCGTATGCAAAGTACATAAAAGACACGTGTAGAATTGAAACTGCTGAATCAAAACTGCGTCCACCTCTAAATCAGGCACAAACTCAATATAAGCAAAACTGACAGTTATGTGGATGTCACAGTTAATAGGATGGGATAATTAATTATCCAAAAATGTTCTGTGCTGGGCGTCCATCTGACCTGAGCCACTCAAACGGGTGTAGTATGGCTGACCGGCGGTCTCCTGACCGCCGGTCAGCTTACCGACGCCGGGATCCCGGCAGCATACCGACGCCGGGATCCCGACGGGGAGGGGCGAGTGCAGAAAGCCCCTTGCGGGCTCGCTGCGCTCGCCGCGCTGCGGGCTCGGTGGCGACCTGCGGTCGCCACGGGTTCTATTCCCACTCTATGGGTGTCGTGGACACCCACGAGTGGAAATAGTCCCTGTTGGTCGGCATGCTGACCATCGGGATACTGAGCTGGCGGGATGGTGGAGGAGGTCATGTGACTGTCGGTCAGCAGACCGCCGGTCACATGAATACCACCCACTCAAACAGGTCCAGGTGATTTGTACCTACATATCTGGTGAGCGTAGAATGAGCAAGTTCAGTTTCCTAGAAACCAAAAACACCCAAACTTAAGCATTAGGAGTAGAACTGAGTCCCGACTCGAGTCTTCCTTTCAGACTCGGATCTCAGGAAGAACTTTGTCTTCCCAGCATCAGATCTCACATGTTTTGGATGTGCATAAAGTTCCTCCCTCGTGATTTGGCCACTATTTCACACAAGATGCCAGAAGGAGAGTGTGTGGGACTGTTGGCTCTGAGGCACTGCAAAAAAGGTGTCACCTTTTAAACAGACAAATCAATGCCCTCCGAAAAAAGAACACCACTAAAGCTGAAGAAGAGACTGTTTGTTTACAAAGCCCTGAGGAGAGTCTAGGGGTGTCAACATTAGCTATGTGTGAATATGACATTTCTAACACTTTACTTGTAGAGAAGCTTCCTTCCACCATTTCTGCATCCTTTGCAAATGTGGGGATGAGCAATATAAGTAAAGATGGTGATGTAGAAATTGAGGATGCTAGTGTGGAAATGCAACAGGATGAGAGGGAAATTTGTATATCCGATGTTAATGAAGATGTTGATGGTGAGGATGTTGATTGTGTCAAAGTAAGTCAGCCACTGGTGGCAGCAGTTCTTGCTCATGAGAAAAAAGGCCATGGTCATGCCTGGGAACAAGACCAAAAAAGACACCTCTTATGTATGTGGAATTATTTTTACCCAAATCCTGACAACATTTGTTAAAGCACATGTACTATCAGTGAAGCCAAACTTAGTAGGGGTAGGGACATTAACCATTTAGGCACCTCCCCCTGTTATGTAATTTGCAGCAAGTTCATGCAAGTTAATTATCAAAATCTGAACTATCCTTTAAAACAATAACAAGCAGATCAGTATCAGCTACCAGCAGTTTGGACTAGCACATGCAATCTCCACTACCAACACCCTCTTCGTCAACCTCCTAATTAATAAACAGAGATAGCACTCGCAAAAAAATTGGTTTGTGGGGGCCCAAACAAAGGAAGCACTTCAGCCACAAAAGTGGCAGTCCCTGTTGCTGAAGTGCTTGGTTTGTTAAACTGTGCATGTCCTTTTTAAGATACAACAAAAGGGTGGGAGGTCCAAAGGACAATTCTATCTTGCACCACTTGTGGACTAGATTTAGGAGAAATAAACATTGTATTATCCCTCATACTCAGACTCTCTGGAGCACGTTATAAATGTACAACAGGGGCGTGTAACACAATTAGGAATGTGGAGAGGGTGTAGTATGGCCTCCTAATATTTGTTAGTGTAAGATAGGCTGATTTGGAATTTGCAGCTCTGCTGTGGAACTATTAGTTTTCTTGGCTTCTTTTTTCAACCCTGGGCTATTAATAATGCATTATTTTATGGCCTTTTCTTTTTCAAAATAAATACATTTTCTAAATTAAATGAATAAATTTAAATCAATTAATGAATTGATTGATCAATCAATCAATCAATCAATCAATCAGTGCTTTACATGCCTCCCGCTACATAATCCACCTCCATTTCCTTACACTGCCCTGGGGCCTATTTTTTTGAAAACCTTCTTTCTTTGGTGTCATATAGTTTATTAAACTTCCATCCTGTCTGCCACTGCTATGCCACAATGTTTCAGAGATGTACTATAGTATTAAAGTAACTGCCACGTGTTTGTGCCGCTGCTCTATCTCTTTGTTTAGCCAGACAGCCTTTTGTTTATAATGGTGAACAATATTGTGAGTTGTGTTGTGAGGTGGTCAAAATTGACTGAAAATGACTGGACATTAATGGCATTGAGGTAAATAATACTGTAGGAACAAAAACAGGCCCAACTTACATGATTCTAGCTGTTTTTAGCAATTTTGTTTTTAAAATCCAGATCCAAAACAAAAACACGAGGGTGTTTTTGTCAAAACCAGAAAATACAAAAAACATAAAGGGTGGTTTTGGCAAAACCAAAACACATGGGCACATCTCTAGTTGAAAAGCATTTGTACCTGCCCATCTACCTCTCTGTTCCATAGATCCTTAGTTGCTTGATGTTCCAAAATGTTAATAAAATGGGTTTTTCACTATGGTCTGCAGTACTGCCAATATAGTAGATTCACAAGTCCATATTTATACACTTTAGTCCTCCATAAATTTTATATCGTAACTCCACATGCTTAATAAAATGGCAAAGTTCCTCTGCTGAAATATTCTACTATTATGCACTGGTTGAATAAAACTAGGCAAAATATTAAATGCATTTGAGATTTTTATTTTATTTCCATCTTTCAAAACGCTTCTTGCCTTTTTCAAGGTCAGAGCTATATTTAGGCACCTAAGCCATGTGCTTAACAGAGCTTAAGGTACAAAGACACCTCAGTTATTGTAATTCTAATCACTTTATTATTTGCCTATTTAGCAACACATGATATATTTAATTACATGCTTCTTGATCAACCATGTAATATCTCATTTGTTTTAGAAATACACTTCACTAGAGTCAGAAGCACTTTTGTAGGTAAAAATGCTTCATGCCCTACCCACTCGTACAGTGGAGGTTATTCAGGTTTAATTGTAAACCAAAAAAGCACATTGATGGGCAAAACCATATTGCGCTACAGGTGGGGCAAATGTAACATGTGCAGAAAGATTTAGGAATGGTTGGTTCTATTGTTTCTGTGCATGGTAAATACTGGCTGCTTTATTTTAACACTGCAATTTAGATTTCAGTTCGAACACACCCCACCCAAATCTAACTCTCTCTGCACATGTTCCACCTGCCCAACCTGCAGTCCAACATGGCTTTGCCAAGTTGTTTTCTTTTTTGTTTTTTGTTACCAACAGGAATCAAGCCCATAGTACAGTGTATGCAATGAGTCAGGCATATAAAGGGCCAGCCGTATATAGTGCAGTGTATGTGATACATCAGACATACAGTGTACAGGGCCAGCAATCACAGTAACCCATTATATGCGGCAGTAGGGCCAGCCACACATAGTGCAGTATATGTAATACAACAGACAAATACAGGGCTAACCACACATAGGGGGTAATTCTGAGTTGATCGCAGCAGGATTTTTTTTAGCAGTTGGGCAAAACCATGTGCACTGCAGGAGGGGCAGATATAACATGTGCAGAGAGAGATAGATTTGGGTGTGGTGTGTTCAATCTGCAATCTAAATTGCAGTGTAAAAATAAAGCAGCCAGTATTTACCCTGCACGGAAACAAAATAACCCACACAAATCTAACTCTCTCTGCACATGTTATATCTGCCTCCCCTGCAGTGCACATGGTTTTGCCCAACTGCTAACAAAAATCCTGCTGCGATCAACTCAGAATCACCCCCATAGTGCAGTGCATGTAATATATCAGACATTTACAGGGCCAATGATTACAGTAAGCCATTAGATGTGGTAGTAGGACCAGCCTTTCTTAGCTGAATGTTTTGGGGTTTTTTATTTTCTGTATGTGGGCAAAGTTCCCCTATTTAAGTTCCTCTATCACTGGGTCAAGACCGGGAGTCTTAAGGAGCAACAGAAAAATCACCGGCCCTGAACATTTACTGTATACAGTATTAATAATTAATACTTTATATCGTCTATAGTATAGACTGTAGGGGAGGGAGTCTAAAAATCACAGTTTCTCTATCAAACATATTTATCTCATATACTGTAAATTGAAAAATTTCATGGAACAACATTTTTAAGGTTGCAGAGTTTTTATATTTGAGGTTGGATTTGTGGTGAAATTAGAACGTTTGTCATTTCTGGTCACGCGGGAGTCCTTCTGGAGAATGAGCTCTTTCAAGCTGAACATTTAGCAAATATAATATTGTTTACTGACAATTATGTGTATGGCATTTAAATTAGTAATTATTATTTCACTGCTCTCCAGCCTGCCATACTTGCTTGCCTAATTGCGTTCCGCGTAGTTTCACTTGCTTTTCCCGCCTGTCACTTTGCACCTCAATTGATTTTTGCAAGTAGATTCACTGGCAATTTCTATGATCATTTTACTGTCATTCTCATCGGTACTCTACATTTGTGCTTGACCGACAATATTGTGTTCTTAGTACTGTTACTGGAACTTGGCATAGAACCCTGGTAGAGATAGGCAAAATTTTACCTATTATGTTAAATATTTGCTTCGTTACGAATTGGTTGTGAATTTTTTCAAGTTTCATCTAGGGAAATTGGACTTAAATTTTCCCATTTCTGCCCAACCTCATCAAATGGAAGAATGAGCCAACTATCACCATGCCAGCTGTCTTCATAGACTGCAAAGAGGGACACATAGCAAAACAATCCAGAAGGGTATTCTGCAAAGATAAAGTGGAACTAAAAAAAAAATTGAGGGGTCTACGGGGGTCATTCAGACCCATTCGCACGCTGCATTTTTTTCCAGCCGTGCAAACTGGTCTGAACTGTGCATGCATGTGACCCGCAATGCGTAGACACATTGCCCTCCCAGTGGCGGGGGTCGCCGGAGAGTGATGCCTTCTATGACGGAAGCGATCTCAGGGGCAATCGCAAGAAGATTGACAGGCAGAAGGCGTTCCTGGGCGGTAACTCACCGTTTTCTGGGAGTTTCGGGAAAAATGTAGGCATGCCCGGCCATTCTGGAGGAGGGTTCCTGACGTCAACGCCGGCCAAGATCGTCGCAGTGGCTGAGTGAGTTCTGGGCTGTGCAGAAACTGCACAAACTTTTGTTTGTGCAGCTCACTGCATAGGCCATCGCACCCCTGCAAAGCCCTTCCCCCTCCCCCTGTAGGCGGCGATTACCTGGTCGCAGTAGTGCAAAAAATAGCCTGCGTGTGCCCATGTCTGAATTAGGCCCTACAGTATATACTAATCCTTGGAGAGAGATAACGTTGATGGATATAGAGTACCAATCAACCAGCTCCTTTCATTTTTTAAACACAGCCTATAACATGTAAGTTAGGAGCTGTGTGGTTGGTATTTTGGGGCTAATTCAGACCTGATCGTAGCAACAAATTTGTTAGCAGTTGGGCAAAACCATGTGCACTGCAGGGGGGGCAGATATAACATGTGCAGAGAGAGTTAGATTTGGGTGGGCTGTGTTCAAACTGGAATCTAAATTGCAGTGTAAAAATAAAGTAGCCAGTATTTACTCTGGACAGAAACAAAATAACCCACCCAAATCTAACTCTCTCTGCACATGTTACATCTGTCACACCTGCAGTGCACATGGGGGGTCATCGGCCCGTTCGCGCACGCAGCGGTTTGTCTCAAAAGTGCCAGGAATGTGCATGCGCGGTGCCCACACTGCACGTGCGCGACATTGCCCGGCGTCCTACGAAGTAAGCGGTCACAGAGCCGACCGCAAGAAGATTGACAGAAAGAAGGCGTACCTGGGCGTATCCGGACCGTTGGAGACCGTTTTCAGGGAGTGGAGAAGAAAACGCAGGCGTGTCCAACAGGACGGAGGGCGGATGTCTGACGTCAAAGCCGGTCCCAGCATCGCAGAGATCGTCGCACAGGGTAAGTATGTCCAGGCCTAGTCTTCTTTCGCTTGAAATTTTTTTGGCTTAGCAGGGCTGCACAAGCGATCACAGCCCTGCTATGCTAAAATACACTCCCCCATAGGCGTGGACTTTTGATTGCAGCAGCAGTAAAAAGTTGCTGGCTGCGATCAACTCGGAATGACCACCATGGTTTTGCCCAACTGCTAACAAATGTGCTTCTACGATCAAGTCTGAATTACCCCCTTTATATCCATACACTTTATTTCTCTCCAAGGCTTAGTACACACTGTAGACCCCATAGACTCCTATTGCTCTTTGAACTTTGCACCTACTGTATGTGAAACAGACTGATGCACAGTAAAAAATTGGTTCATTTGAAATGTATCTGCAATGTTGCCTAGCTAAGGTCAGCTGTTAGAATTATACAGAAATTTACTGATCACAGAACTTAGAAACAACATAACCCAGGAATTCCATCTGCAGAATAGACGATTATGGAGGGCTATTTACAATACTTAGGGGTATATTCAATAAGAGTCGGATCCATTCCGACATGCAGTTGTCGGAATGGATCCGACAACCCATATTCAATGGACGGCCGCTGTTGTCAGCGGCTGCAGATGTGCAGACAGCAGCGGCTAGGAGTGCAGATGGCGTCTGGCATGAGCAGGACGGCGGCGGGGGGAGCAGAGATTGGCGGCCGGAGCTGGCTGCGGGAGGACATGTCTGTGGAGGCGCTGCAGGGAAAGAGGTGCCTGCGGGCCGCAGGGGGAGCAGAAATCGGCGACCGGCGGCCAGAGCTGGCTGCGGAGGGACATGTCTGCGGCGGCAGTGGGAGGCGCTGCAGGTAGAGAGGTCTCTCCCTGCAGCACCTCCCCCTGCCGCCGCAGACATGTCCCCCGCAGCCAGCTCCCCCCACCAGCTGCCGATCTCTGCTCCCCCCGCGGCCCTCAGAAACCACTTGTCTCCTCACCTCAATCCGACTTTTTCAAGTCGGATTGAGTTTGTTGGAAAGGGGGCCAAAACCCAGTCGGATTTGGCCCCATTTTCGACAGAGCACGTGGATCTGTGGCTATCCCGCCGAACCACATGTTTTCCGCCAAGTCGGGAATTCCCGACTTGTTGGAAAAAATCAGCCCCTATTGAATAGGTCGGAACCCCTTCCAACCTATTTCTGTCGGAAGCTGCTGTCTTTCCGACAAGACGGCAGCTTCCGACAGTTATTGAATACAGCTCCTAGCGGTCAATTAAATTCAATGGAATGAATTACTTCGATCTACATCTGCAGTTTTTGCTTACGCCCCATGAAGATGTGCAGAAAAATTTATTATATTTGGGGTATCATAGCTGACTGATACAGTATATACGCAAACAAACATCATGGTAATGATTGATGGCACATCGGTTGCAATTTATTTATCCCCATATAACCCAAAACAACAATTTAAATCATGAAAAGCCTATTCTGCTGAAGTCAGTGCTGTGAATGATGACTCTCAGTTAAGTTTTCAATTTGTGCCATTGAAGATTAATCTTTAAATGGGTCACCAAAAGAATGAACTAAATTGTTATGTGTTGTCCGGTTTCTTCTTTGACAATGTGTTACCATCTATGCTCCTTTTCTCCAAGTTCAGGTTACTGATAGATCTCCAGTACCCGTACTATCAATATCAGGCTGAGTGAGCACACGCAGAGGAAAAGGGTTTAAATAGGCACAAATACAAGAAAGCCTCTTATTTAATTAAACAAGCAAAAAATGTTAGCATTGATATAAACCACTTGTTGAGATCTGTTCTTTCAAAAGCATGGGAAGCCTTGCGGGATGATTACTTTAATATACATTTACAGGGAATTTCTAAAATTAAGTTAGTGTGCCTTTAAAAGATCATTTTCAATCTTCTTCTTACTATTTTACCCACTGCAGTCTAAACGTATGCTTTGTAAATAGGTATGGTATTGGTTATTCTAATGACCGCCTACTGGCAAGTGGTTGGCAGAATTTGTAGTACAGCATTGTTTTATGTTTTTAGAAGGGGTGCCCAAAAAAAAAAACTAGGAATCATGTTCTACAGGGCGGAGTGCATGTAGTATGGGCTTCCGCCGCTAGGTGAATTTTTGCAGAACTCTTCTGAGCCAGTATGCCCGCTGACATTGTGGGGGAAGCCTCTTATTTAGCATTTGTTTAGCATTTGACTTTTCCCACAAATTATTTATTCTTTCACCTATTTTTGTGATGGCTGATTCACATGAGCAATTTGCTGCTGTGAAGTTTTGTTTCCTTTTGGGAACAAATGCGGTGGAAACGGATCTGCTACAAAAAGCTTACAAGGAAGCTGCTATGAGTAAAACACAAATTTACAAATGGATCTCCCTTTTCAAATGAGGTGAAACATCACTGAGGATCAACTTCATTCCAGACATCCTTCAACAGACTGAACTGTTGAAAATGTGACGAAAATTCATGAAGCCATTCTGGAAGATCACCATCAGACCATTGATGGACTCATAGAGTTGACTGGGATTTCATGAAGTTCCTGTCAGCAAATTTTAACCAAGGATTCGGGTATGAAATGATTTGCAGCAAAATTTGTGCCTCGCCGCTGACCAGAGAGACAATCGCCTGACTGCGTGCCATGCTTTAAAGGAACACTTGGAAACAGACCCTGATATTTTTTTTCAAAATAATAACTGGAAAAGAATCTTGGTGCTACAGTTACAATCCAGAAACAAAACAGCAATACAGCCAATGGGGAACTCCCACTTTTTCTTGTCCCAAAAAAGCATGACAAGTGAAAACAATGCTAATTTGCTTCATTGATGTGAGAGGGCTTGTGCCGTCAGAATTTGCACCCCAGGGTCAAACTGTCAACCAAAGTTTTTATTTGGAAGTTTTGAAAAAGTTGTGTCTTGATTTGAGGAAAAAATGTCTCAATTTGTGGTGAACAGGTGACTGGTTCTTCCATCATGACAACACACCTGCCCACACAGCGCTGAGCAATTTTTAACCAAAAACAACATGACACTTTTGCCTCAGCCACCGTATTAACCCGATCCCACTCCATGCAACTTTTCATCAGATGAAAAGAGACCTTAAAGGAAAATGTTTTGCTGATACTAAAGAGGTGAAACAAAAAATGTCACAAGTTCTAGAAGGCATCAATGAAGCTGAGTTTAAAAAATGTTTTGAGCGATGGAAAAAACATTTAGACAAATGTATTTGTTCAAGTGGAAAGTACTTTGAGGGTGACGGACGTTTCAAAATGTACAAATAAATAATTAATCATTAATTCCTGTTGTTATGTTCAACGTACTCGGAATCCGAGAGACAGGGTGGTAGTAGATGAGCTCCGAATACTAAAACGTGATGCTGCAGGTCAGGCTGAGATTCACATCAACCCCTAACAGAAAACCCTGACTCCGTTGTCTCTCCCTAGTGGTCGGTCAACGCCTGCGAGACTATGGTTTCTTGGGCCCACGGCAGCCGTGTTTGAACCGGCGGATTAGGTCTGCCTGAACTCTGATGCCCCCCGGTCTAAGTTGGTGAAAAGGCGTTAACCGAGACAGAGAGAGAACAAGGGAAAAACTAAGACAGACACAAAAGAGATAGGGGAACCACTGCAAAAACAATAAACTAATTTATGTGCGGTGCGGCCGTCAAGAAAACCTGTAACCAAAATAACGTTGCCCCAATACGGAGTACGGATCCGTCGTAGTTTGGCAGGACAACAGTGGCGGAACCTCAGAAGAAACAACAAAAGCAAAAGATAAGGATAATACGGCCAAAGCCGTAAGGTGCGGCAGAGCCGATACTCACGACACCGGAAAATGTGCACGTAGAAGGAACAGGACCCCAAGGCTGAAGACTCAGGAACTCAGGACTCGGAAGGCTGGATCAGATTCCCAGGACCAGGCTCCGGACACCAGGACACAGAACACCAGGACACAGGAACGAACTGGCTGTACAGGAACACTCCGGGGGCAGGACACAGCTCCACAGGAAGCTATCACTGGCGGCTATCACCCAGCCCCCGGATCTTAATTGAGCCAGCTGTCCGTGGGCGCACGGCACACAGCGTCCCGGCTGCTTAGCAACCGACAGGACCGCTGTGCAGAGCGGCCGCCTGGCGTCCCTGGTTGCCATGCAACCAGCTGGGGAGCTAGAGACGGAAGTGATGTGCCGGCCCCGCAGCCTAGCAACAGCCAGGAGCCGGCGCATCCCACTACACAACCACCGCTAACACCTGTTTCATTTGGGTACCCCATGTCTCCCAACATGACCCTCTCCAGGAGGGACAGAATGCTCTGCTCCTGGACTTCCCTCTTAATTTATGATTGCCATCACCTGTGGTGAAACACCTTTCTTATCCATTAACCTGTTCAAAACAGGTGCTGACAATCACAAATGTCGAGAAAAGTCCAGAAGCAGAGCATTGTTTTCCTCCTGGAGAGGGTCATGTTGGGAGGTATGGTACCCCATCTTACTTGGTTACACTGCAAGCGAGTGGATTGGGGTTAAGCAAGGCTTCTTGCCACTGCAGCTCAAATAAATAATTTCTTGCCATTCCATAGGGGAACCTGCCTTAAAGTGTAACAGTAAAATATAAATGCAAATAAATGTAATTAAAAAAAAGTTCAGTTGTAACAACAGTAACAAACTATATATACAGTAAATCAAAGATGTTTCCACCAGATACCAAAAAGAAAAATGTTGCTGCTCATTTCCATCTGTGGGAAATGCATCCTTTCCCACTGTATGCAATAAGAACAAGAAAATGACCCACTGATTTCAGCTACAATCCGTGCTTTGATAGCAATGTTGTAGACCTTTGTGCTGTAGAGTTACACTGTTTCGGCTTTGATTTATCTACCCTAGAGTGTTAAAAGTCACATATACTGTACCAGTATCTTACCTACTGGAACAAATACGTTGCGTGAACTGTTCAATATTTGCAGTTGTTGACTATATACTAAAACTATATATCTAGAAGTTGAAGCACAACCAACTATGCTAGAGATGAAATTAAAGGATTATAGATGTGTTATCAGCAAGAAAGCAAATACACCAATGTAGCGTGAGAGACCCTTACTACAGCATATTATTCTGTATTACGTATACAAAGTGCTTTTTATTTCAACATTTCAGTGTTTCTCCCTTCATCAGGATCCTGATTAAGGGGGAAACCCCGAAACGTTGAAATAAAAAGCACTTTTGCTATTTATGCACTTTACGTGTAGACTCTGAGTGCCGCTTTCTTCTTCTGATATAGTATTTAGGGGGTCAGTCCCCTATAAGAAGGCACCGGTGCACCTACAACAAGTTTAAACTTGAGTGCCGTGAGAATCTTTTGTATATATATTTTATATATTGCATTTAATTCTGTTGGACTAGGTCAATAATTGCACGTTCTGACAAATTCTAGTAAGAAATTCAAATGCTGATATGATCATACTGTAGTAGGGATGGGCTGCATATTCCAGAGACAATGAATTTCACACAAGTTTTCTTACAGCAAATTGGCACTTCACTAGACATAATTGGAGAATAGCAATTTTGACCTATTTTCAAAATGTAATAGTTTTTACAGTGTAAATATGTGTGTAGCTTTTTACTTAAAAATGCACACTTCACACATCTATCTCTATGCACACTTCACACCTCTATCTCTATGCACACTTCACACCTCTATCTCTATGCACACTTCACACCTCTATCTCTATGCACACTTCACACCTCTATCTCTATGCACACTTCACAACTCTATCTCTATGCACACTTCACACCTCTATCTCTATGCACACTTCACACCTCTATCTCTATGCACACTTCACACCTCTATCTCACTAAAGGAGAGGGGTGGTCTTCTGTATGCCGGCGGTCGGGCTCCCGGCGCTCAGTATACCGGCGCCGGGAGCCCGACAGCCGGCATACCGACACTTATTTTCCCTCGTGGGGGTCCACGACCCCCATAGAGGGAGAATAAAATAGTGTGGCGCGCGTAGCGCGCCACCGTGCCCGTAGCGTGGCGAGCGCAGCGAGCCCGCAAGGGGCTCATTTGCGCTCGCCACGCTGTCGGTAAGCCGGCGGTCGGGCTCCCAGCGCCGGGATGCTGGTCGCCGGGAGCCCGACCGCCGGCCAGCCGTAGTGAACCCAAGGAGAGCTATACAGGGCCGTGTTAACATTGCAGGGGACGAATGGCGGTCGGGGTAAGGAGGCAGGTGGACGGTGGCATGGACGGCCCAGGCCCTTCCCTCTCTGTCAGAGAGGCTGGGCCTGGGACAGCTGTGCCCCCAGTATCCCCCTGATGGTGGCCCTGGAATTACACATCACTCTGCAAGATTGTAGCGATCTCCTGCTTAATACAAACTAATAATCTATATGGCCGTCACCATATATACATTTTTTTAATCAATTGTACTGAATTTACATAATAGTAAAAGAAATGGGAAAAAGCAGTAAGGATACAGAAAAGAGAGAGAGTGAGGTACAGTTACAATTTCACATAAGACATTACAAACACAAATGGTATGATTAACAATTGTCACACCAAAAGGGAAAAAAGAATGATATTAATTTTCAAAGTCTTATGCAGGACTCTATCAAGTCAATGAATAACATTCAATGACCTAGATGCTCTATTATTACTCCTAAAATGTATAAAGACAGCTAATTGATTAACTTTAAAAAAAAATAGTGCATCTGGAGGCAAGTTATACCCACCATCAGTGGCGTAAGTTTATCCCAGTTGCCCAGAGGCATGAAAAATATTGGTGCCCCCCCCCCCCCCCCCCCATATATCATCCGTGAGCGAATAATATGCCGTTTTGAGATCCGAGTAACACAGAGTAAAACCGAACTCGCTCATCTCTAATTCTAACTATATGAAGCTACTACAAAACCGTTGCAAATAGGCAGATCTATGTAGGGGTCCAACCACACACTACATAGATCTGCTCCGTCACTCACAATGCTGATCATTTTTCCCACCATATAATTTTATATTTATTGTTGAAGAAGGATTAAAGCTTTATATTCTGCTCTTTCCATCTCATGATGTCTACCTATTTTTGCCAATATCACAAAAACAGTAGAAGAGCCCAGAGCCAATATTAAACAATTGCTACTTTAGCCACGATTGAGATATGCTCAATCACATATCTGTCTCTTTGTATGAAATCTCTATACAAAGTAGGGCAAGTTCTTTTGTTGAAGGGGGTTATTGGGAATAGCCCTGAAAAGATACTTCATCTTAGTGAGTATCATCATTTTAATTACTGTCAAGTGTCCCATCTGGGACACTGCATGAATGATCCAAACATTGGAAAGAAGTGTATTCCTCTCTTGAGGTAATATGCATACTGGGATACGAACGGCACCAAACTTGTCATTCATTTTTAAGTCTTCATTTAAGATTCACCTTTAGGTCTCTGTCCAAGTTTATTGGTGGCGCCTCTGTTTTTGATATATTCAGCTTATAAAAGAAACATTAGTATTCTCTTTATGTAGAGCTGGTAAAGTGTCTCAAGGCTTAGTTAGGAAAAACTAAACATCATCATCATCATCAAATACTGTCCATTAGTGTAGAATGCTTTTAACACATATCCTCTGCTTGGTTTTTGTTATGTACTCTGCAAGGGGCTCAATTGCCAATACAAAAATTTATGGAGTGGACATTGGCCACAACCACACAGCACTGGCCACACCCACACATCACTGTTCACACCAACACATCACTGTTCACACCCACACAGCACTGTAAACAGTTCCTCCATGTCTCACAATAGCAGGGCCGAAACTAGGGGGGGGCTAGGGGGGCAGGCGACCTGGGCGCCGGATTGGAGGGGGCGCCGAGACCCCCTAACACCCGCCGCGGCACTTTTAGACTTTGAAACCCCCTTCTCCCGAGTGCCCAGCTCGGGGGGCGGGGTTTCGCGGAATGACGCGATTGCGTCGTGACGTCACGGCGCAAACGCGTCATTCCACGAAACTCCGCCGGAGGAGGGAGAAGGGGGAGCCGCGCAGATGAGGAGGGAGAGGCGGCTGAAGAGCGGCGAGAACCGCTTCAAATGTAAGTCAGCCCCTCTCCCTTCCTCTCTCTCTCTCTCTCTCTCTTCCTCCACCACCTGCCGCAATGTGTAAAATGGGGACCTGTGCCTGCTGTTTCAGATGTATTACACAAACACCTGCCGCAATCTGTAAAATGGGGACACTTTTTCCTGCCGCAATGTGTAAAATGGGGACACTTTTTCCTGCCGCAGTGTGTAAAATGGGGACACTTGCCAGCGTACTGTGTTAAATGGGGACCTGTGCCTGCCGCAATGTGTAAAATGGGGACACTTTTTCCTGCCGCAATGTGTAAAATGGGGACACTGTTTCCTGCCGCAATGTGTAAAATGGGGACACTTGCCAGCGTACTGTGTAAAATGGCGACCTGTGCCTGCCGCAATGTGTAAAATGGGGACACTTTTTCCTGCCGCAATGTGTAAAATGGGGACACTTTTTCCTGCCGCAATGTGTAAAATGGGGACACTTGCCAGCGTACTGTGTAAAATGGTGACCTGTGCCTGCCGCAATGTGTAAAATGGGGACACCTGTCTGCCGCAATGTGTAAAATGGGGTCACCTGTCTGCCGCAATGTGTAAAATGGGGACACTTGCCTGTCGTACTGTGTAAAATGGGGACACTTTTTCCTGGATATGAAATTTATGTTAGAAAAGGCAATTTTTCAGGTAAAAAAGTTCTGAAAGAGATATATATATATATATATATATATATATATATAAATAATATTTTTATTCATTTATTTATTTATTTAAAATTGCTTTGTTTTATTATTTTTATTTATTTATTGTAAAATAATTTTATTTTTTTTTGCGGGGGGGGGGGGTTCTCAAATGACTACCTTGCCCCGGGTGACAAAAATCCTAGTTTCGGCCCTGCACAATAGTCCCCTAAACAAGTGGCCCTTACTCAGGTCCTAATGTTCAACAATGCTTCTTGGTAACTAGAATACCACATGCATGTTTAGTAAAGAATCATATTTAGAAAATTGCTGTAGAGCTTTGTCATGATAAGGAACAAAATGTCATTCACATATACATTTAAACCTGTATATTGTGAAAAATATTGGGAAAATATGTGACCTGGCACTCCACTCACTATACTGCAGAAACTTGCTGCGGTGCCTTCATGGTGTTCCGATGTGGTTCACTTAGATATCCATAGTATAAAGGCGGCACTCACAAGCTTGAAAGAAATATAATACTTTGACCCTAATAAAGGACAAAGTTTTATAATTCTTTCATGCCTGTGAGTGACACCTTTATACTATATATATATATATATATATATATAGTGACACGGGTACTTGAAATAAGGACTCGCAGGCAGGTGTTCTGGTTACAACACAGCATCTTTACTGATAGCAGACACTGTGCAGAGTATATTTAGGCTTAGGACCGGTCACACAGGTACATACAGAAAATAAAGCAACAAACATAAAAGGTCCTAGCACTTCCGTGCTCAATAGTCATTCTGCTGCAGTGGCTTGTAGCCACATATGCCATGCTCCCCTGACATGGCCAATGTCCACAGTCCCTGGCACTATAAACTGTTCCCTGCTTACTGGCCTCTAAGCAGACATCAGCGCCATTCACTGTGGATGTTAGGGAGTTTTAAATCCTTCCCCTGCACCTGATTTGCTGCTGTCTCTGAGTGAGCTGGAAAACCCGGACCTCTGTTTCTCCTGTTGCGGCTGTGCAGAATGTGCAGGGCTTGTTTTATCCTCCCTAGGAGGTAGCTGATCCCACCAGAACGTGGGCAATTGTGGTGAGACACAAGACCTCCCACCACAATAATATATATATATATTCCAGCAGATAACACTGGCTGCTAATTTAGGCATGAGTCAGGTTGAGTTTAGTCAGTTGCTCAGTGAACATTCGTAAAATCTTTCAGAGAGCTGAATAATGTCACACTAAATCATTTTCAATTTTCATAACAAGAACTCGGTTAATAATGAAACAGCTGCCTCATTCTGGGCAAACCCCCGAAAACTCAATTTATTTGAAAGCATTAGAAGTTAATAGGGATTATACACTTTAACTCTATTATTCAGGTAGACGTACATTGTTAAATCAAACGTTGTGTACGCGGAGCCAGCTGTGAATATGGATTTCATATTATTAACATATTTTAGATATTGAATGTGTTATATCTTATGTGGCTCATAAAGCTAAAACAGTAAAATACTGTATAAGTATTTTCCATTGAACAATTTAAAACATACTCAACATAATTAACACAAGCAAAGCAAAGATTCTATCTAATCTCTAGAACATGCATGCACATGTCCCCTAATAATCCTTACTGGGCTTGTCTTACCCATTTAGAGTTTGGCCTTTGCAAATATGGATGTCTTTTGGGTAGGTTAGTGACATTTATACCAGGTTTTTATTTGCCCTGATCATCGGGGCCTTATGTACAGTATCGGGAGTTATGTATTGACTGTCTAATTTGCCTGTTCTGGTCCATCATGTGTACTCAGGGGGTAATTCAGAGTTGATCTCAGCAGCAAATTTGTTAGCAGTTGGGCAAAGTCATGTGAACTGCAGGTGTGGCAGATATAACATTTGCAATCAACTCTGAATGAGGCCCTCAGTTGTCCTCATTCATAAATCAGTTTCCTGACCATATACAGTCCTCCAGTGCATTTCAATGTGAATGCTAACTTTGCTCTTAGAAGGATGCAACAGTGTATTGGAAGGTGGAAAAATCTCTTCAGATGGACCCCTGGGCTGACTGCATAAATTTAGTCTGGGCGCATCACACAGCATACAGCAATGGGTGGTCTTCAGTATTCAGTATGCCGAATGTCGGGATCCCGGCGCACAGTATACCGGCTATTCTCCCTTGTGGGGGGTCCACGCCCCTCCTGGAGGGAGAATAAAATAGCGCGCAGCGTGCCACCGTGCCCGCAAGGGTCTCCTTTGCGCTCACCGCGCTGTCGGTATGCCGGCGGTCGGGCTCCCGGCGCCGGTATGCTGGTCGCCGGGAGCCCGGCCGCCGGTATACCGTACTACACCCCACAGCAATGGCATATGAGCATCTTTAAAAAGTGATTCTAGTTACAGAATCAATGAATGATTTACAAAACGTTGTAAGCCCTATTGCTGGAGAAAATTATTACGCTAGTGAAAATGCTTGTATTTTCTTTACCCTATAAAAAATGTTTAACAACAGTTCTCAACTGTTGAGAGGCTTTACTTGTCAAGCATTGAGGTGGAGCTCCTTGTCTTGTTAGCCTCAACATCAGAGGCTATGGCAGACCCTTAAGGCACGTACACACTAACCGATGGTGCAATGCCGGCGATGGATGACTATACCGTTGAACGATATAGTGTTCAATAATATAGCGCATACACACTGTTCAACAATAACGATAAGTGTCATTACCGCCGGCATTCGTGGACATGCAGATCATCCTGACATTGACAGGTTGAACTGCATGTCAGCTCAATATTGGTGATCGCAGAACGACGTGCAGGAACACGTATCATTCACCGTCACCAATATCACCCCCATACACACTGGATGATATAAGCCTAAAAATAAACGATAACGACATTTATTTAGTTATCGTTTATTTTTTAGGCTGAAGTCACCTAGTGTGTATCCCCCTTTAGGGACAGAATTGTATGAGTGAATTGTGCGTTCCATTGTTGCAAAAGGTACAGTCAAAACACTCAATAGGGGGACAATACAGGTTTTTTGAAAGGGTACCAATGGCGCAATATATAGGCAAAGCTGCCTATTGTCACAAAAGAAAAGACACCTTCCTTTTCACCAGTGAAGCACATACAAAAAAGACAGTGACAATAGTGGGGCTATGTCAATGTTTCAACATATACTTAACACATGCTCTACACAGGATCTCCAAATCTTGAATCCTCATACAAATGTAGATTCCATATGTGAATAAAACAGAAATAAAGACAAAAATGTGTAAAAACGTCTCTGTTTCTTATTTCTGACAAGGGTAGACTTCCCCGTGATATATCAGGCGGAAAGTGATGATATATCCTCCACCAAAGATCTTGTCAGATGTGAATCCTCAAATAACAGCGGGAATTACATCACGTGACACTCACAAAGCGATAAACGTTTACTTTTGCTTACATGTAAGCCAGTGTTGTGCAGGCATATAAAGGTTTCTTCCCCCCTTTTCATCTTTGCTCTCTAGATCTCCACAACCATGTAATAACAGTAAGGATCCAAGGAATTAAAAGAAAAAAGTTTTTTTAATGACTAAAAACAAGGGGTAATACAGCCACAGTGACAGACTCTGACATCATGTGGGCACAAAGTATAAGTAGCTAATACAACATATAGGAGATGATGGAATCCCGGGACTTACTCCTGAATATGTTGCCCCAGTAGTAGCTGTCCGATCTGTCACTGTCTTGTCACCTCTTCCAATGCGTTTCGACGTTCCAGGCGTCTTTTTCAAGGATGCGTGACTGTCCTCTGTCACACGCAATTAGTAAAAATTAAATTCCCTTTAATTTGCTGGAGAAAATTATTACGCTAGTGAAAATGCTTGTATTTTCTTTACCCTATAAAAAATGTTTACCAACAGTTTTCAACTGTTGAGAGGCTCTACTTGTCAAGCATTGAGGTGGAGCTCCTTGTCCTGTTAGCCTCATCGTCAGAGGCTATGGCAGACCCTTAAGGCGCGTACACACTAGCCAATGGTGGAATGCTGGCGATGGATGACTATATCGTTGAACGATATAATGTTCAATGATATAGCGCATACACACTGAACGTTATCGTTCAACGATAACGATAAGTGTTGTTGCCGCCGGCATTCCTGTACATGCAGCTCATCCCGACATTGACGGGTTGAGCTGCATGTCAGCTCAATATTGGTGATTGTGGAACGACTTGCGGGAGCGCGTATTTTTCATCATCACCAATATCACCCCCATACACACTGGACGATATAAGCCTAAAAATAAATGATAACAACATTTATGTCGTTATCGTTTATTTTTTAGGCTGAAATCACCTAGTGTGTATCCCCCTTTAGGGACAGAATTGTGTGTGTGAGTGAATTGTGCGGTCCATTGTTGCAAAAGGTACAGAGTAAAAACACTCAATAGGGGGACTTATACGGGCGGCACATGCCCCATGCCCTTCGGCCCAACTTGCCCTTGACCTGGAATGTGTAAAACTGTAAATAGAAACATAGAAACATAGAATTTGTCAGCAGATAAGAACCACTTGGCGCATCTAGTCTGCCCCTTTTTTTTTTAATATTATTTTTATCTCTAACCTTATTTGATCCTTATTTCTTTGTAAGGATATCCTTATGTCTATCCCATGCATGTTTAAATTGCTCTACTGTCTTAGCCTCTACCACCTCTAAATGTCACATTATTGCCAATCATCCTCCTAAAATGAATAATATATTACTCACTTCAACTTTATTACGTCTTAAATTTATTATATGATTGAAAGGCTCCAAAATTGTTACTACAGGTTGAGTCTCCCTTATCCAAAATGCTTGGGACCAGAGGTATTTTGGATATGGGATTTTTCCGTATTTTGGAATAATTGCATACCATAATGAGATATCATGGTGATGGGACCTAAGTATAAGCACAGAGTGCATTTATGTTACATATACACCTTAAACACACAGCCTGGAGGTCATTTTAGCCAACATTTTTTATAACTTTGTGTATTTCACAAAGTGTGTCTACATTCACACAATTCATTTATGTTTCATATACACCTTATACACACAGCCTGAAGGTCATTTAATACAATATTTTTAATAACTTTGTGTATTAAACAAAGTTTGTGTACATTGAGCCATCAAAAAACAAAGGTTTCACTATCTCACTCTCACTCAAAAAAGTCCGTATTTCGGAATATTCCGTATTTCGGAATATTTGGATATGGGATACTCAACCTGTACTTAATTTTGATAGAAAGGTCAAGGCAATGCATTCCTCCAAATATAGGACCTCTTCAATCTTTTAATGCAAATCTCATTCCACAAAAGGAATCTCTTAGTGACATGGTGCGTCTTCTGTGTACATACATGAATAGCCCTCTCCTCACCCAACACCTCCCCTCAACCTATTCATACTTCTGAGCTTCCTCAAATGCTGCCACCTTGCTCCGCAAACCTACAGTATATGGTGAGTTTGCAGCTTCATAAATTACCTGGTTGGATGATGACACCATGCCCACGTTATGTTATTTATATAACACTTTTATCCCAATAGGACTTAAATAGACATGAGCGGGTTCGGTTCTCTGAGAACTGAACCCTACCAAACATCACATCCCGGGCCCAGATCCAAGTCTGGCTCGGGTTTTTCCGCCTGACTCGGAAACCAGAACGAGGCAAAACGTCATCATCCCGCTGTCAGATTCTCGTGGGTTTTGGATTCCATATAAGGAGCCGCACGTTGCCGCCATTTTCTCTCCAGTCCTGGAGTGTGTAACGAGAGGACGTGTCTCTCTCCTCAGTGTCTGTCAGTGTCTATCTGTGAGGGAAAGTGGTGTGGCGATCTGCTCTGTCTTATGTGTGTCATTCCAGTGCTGTGTTGTGCTGCATCAGTCCAGTGGTGGTGTCTTGTGCTGCACCAGTCCAGTCACAGTGGTGGTGTCCTCTGCTGCCATATGTCCAGTGCTGCTGTATAAGTCCAGTCCAGTGGTGCTGTGTTGTGCTGCATCAGTTCAGTAGTGGTGTCTTGTGCTGCAATAGTCCAGTCACAGTGGTGGTGTCCTCTGCTGCCATATGTCCTGTGCTGCTGCATAAGTCCAGACCTGTGCACTGTATTGTGCTGTATCAGTCCAGTGGTGGTGTCTTGTGTTGCATCAGTTCAGTCACAGTGGTAGTGTCCTCTGCTGCCATATGTCCAGTGCTGCTGTATAAGTCCAGTCCATTGCAGTGGTGCTTTGTTGTCCTGCATCAGTCCAGTGATGGTGTCCCTGTGCTGCTGCATAAGTCCATTGGTACTGCCATATATGTCCAGTGAGACTGCCGTATATGTCCAGTGAGACTGCCGTATATGTCCAGTGATACTGCCGTATATGTCCAGCAGTACTGCCATATAAATCCAGTGATACTGCCGTATATGTCCAGTGGTACTGCCGTATAAATCCAGTGGTACTGCCGTATAAATCAAGACCAGTAATACTGCCATATAAGTCCAGTGGTACTGCCGTATAAATCAAGACCAGTGGTACTGCCATATAATTCCAGTGGTACTGCCGTAAAAGTCCAGTGATACTGCCGTATAAATCCAGTCCAGTGGTACTGCCATATAAATCCAGTGGTACTGCCATATAATTCCAGTGATACTGCCATATATGTCCAGTGGTACTGCCATATAAGTCCAGTGATACTGCCGTATAAGTCTAGTGATACTGCCGTATAAGTCCAGTCCAGTGATACTGCCGTATAAGTCCAGTGATACTGCTGTATATGTCCAGTAGTACTGCTGTATAAGTCCAGTGGTACTGCCGTATAAGTCCAGTGGTACTGCCGTATAAATCCAGTGGTACTGCCGTATAAATCCAGTGATACTGACTTATAAATCCAGTGATACTGCCGTATATGTCCAGTGATACTGCCGTATATGTCCTGTGGTACTGCCATATAATTCCAGTGACATTGCCGTATAAGTCTAGTGTTACTGCCGTATAAATCCAGTCCAGTGGTACTGCCGTATAAGTCCAGTGATACTACTGTATATGTCAAGTGGTACTGCCGTGTAAGTCCAGTGGTACTGCCGCATAAGTCCAGTGATACTGACGTATAAATCCAGTCCAGTGGTACTGCCATATATGTCCAGTGATACTGCCGTATAAATCCAGTCCAGTGGTACTGCCATATAAGTCCAGTTCAGTGGTGCTGCCATATAAGTTCAGTGGTGCTGTCCTGTGCTGTATATTATTTACTCCAAATAAAAAGGTTATTAATATTTAATCCAATTTTTTTTACAGGGTTTGCCCTGTGTGGTGTAGAGGTACGCTCTCCTTTGCAGCATTTTGTTATATAACTCCAGAAAAATAGTGAAGAAAAAAAATTAGGAGGATAAAATAGGAAAAGATCAAGAACCACTTCCTCATACTGCTGCTGCTGCCGCTGCTGTTGTTGCTGCTGGGAGTGGATCGTCATCCCAGAGGGGAAGCCAGAAGACAACTTGTACTACTTCAACTAAGCAAATGACTTTCCAACAGTCCTTAGCGAGGAAGAAGAAATATGACAGCAGTCATCCTGTTGCAAAATGGATAACTGAGGCCTTGACAGCTATGTTGGTGTTAGACGTGCATCTGGTATTCTCCATTAGTGCAATGGGACTGCAGTGCCACTCCTAGATGGAGTGCCGCACACTTGTGTCACTTAGCTTAGTCATACAGCTACCTCATTGTGCCTCTTTTACTTCTTTGCATGATGTGCTGTTTGGGAACTAGTTTTTTTAAGTGCCATCCTGTCTGCCACTGCAGTGCCACTCCTAGATGGGCCAGGTGTTTGTGCCGCTTAGCTTAGTCATACAGCTACATCGGTACAACTTTTAGGCCTAAAAACAATATTGTGAGGTGTTCAGAATAGACTGGAAATGAGTGTTATTGAGGTTAATAATACCGTAGGATCAAAATTACCCCCAAATTCTGTGATTTTAGCTATTTTTATATTTTTTTCAAAAATCATCAAGATCCATAACCAAAACCAAAACCCGAAAGGGTGGTTTTGGCAAAACCTATCCAGATCCAAAACACGAGCATGGAACCAGAACCAAAATACAAAACACGAAAAGTGCCTGCCGCACATCTCGAGTCTTAAAGCACTTTACATGTGAATTAAAAAAAAAGACACAAGATACAAAATAGACCTAACACAAAAGAGCACTTAGAATTTGGGTTGTATTTTTAAATAAAGAACTTTAATGAAATGCAGGAGTAAAAAGGTAGTACTTGGAGTATTGAAATCATTTTTAAAGGTTTCTAGAGTGGAGGTCTCTCAAACTGTGCAAAGCAGCGAGTTCTATAAAGAGGGGGATACTAAGGGGGTAATTCAGACCTGATCGCTGGGCAGCGATTTTTGCAGCCTTGTAATCGGATAGTCACCGCCTACAGGGGGAGTGTTTTTTAGCTGTGCAAGTGTGCGATCGCATATGTAGCAGAGCTGCACAAACTGATTTTGTGCAGTCTCTACACAGCCCAGGACTTACTCAGCCACTGCAATCACTTAAGCCTGTCCGGGAATGGATTTGATGTCAGACACCCTCACTTCCAATGCTTGGACACGCCTGCGTTTTTCCAGACACTCCTTGAAAACGGTCAGTTGCCACCCACAAACGCCTTCTTCCTGTCAATCTCCTTGCAATCGCCGGTGCGTTCAGAGTTTTCACACCATCCTGTCACTGACTGGCGATCCCCATTGCTGAAGTCCGTTGCGCCTGTGCATTGTGGTGCATACGCATGCGCAGTTCAGATCTGATCGAAGGCTGTGAGAAAACGCAGCCTAGCGAACAGGTCTAAATTGCCCCATAATTACTACTTTGCTCTGTTGTATAATGGCATGCAGAATCTAGTTTAAGACCACAGATTTCACAAGAGAAATACCATAGCTATCCACTGAAATCAATGTGGGTCAATCTAACCATACTGTATACAGATCTTTGGGTTGGGATCAGGTGACCGGCAGGGGGTGGGGGGGGGCAAGGACTACGAAGGTCGCTGCGCTCGCCACAGGTTCTATTCCCCTCTATGGGTGTCATGGACACCCACAAATGGGAATGGTCCCTGTTAGTTGGCATGCCGACTGTCGGGATTTCCAGCAGTTGGGATTCCGGCGTTGGTATGCTTACCGGCAGGATCCTGACTATTGGTAATATGATTACATCCCAGATCTTTCTATTTCTGAATCCCACAGTACACACTTTTGTTAATCAAGAGAAATAACTGTACAAATACACTGTATATAGCCTTATAATGCTATACCATTTCTGTTCAGGGAATTGCTTGAGTACAGGGTTTGACTGGCACACAGGGGTACAGGGGAAACCCACGATGGGCCCTACTGCCTGGGGCCCCACCCCTTTCTGTAGAGATCAGGATCCAGATTGTGCACTGGAAATATATATTATACATGTTACTTTATACTGCACAGGACTATTGTGTATTTTCAACAGTGCATTGTTGTTATTAATCTGGTACATTATCCTGCATGTACTAGTAGTATTTACTATATATATTATTAAGGGGCCCGGACCATGCACTCTCTAATGAATAGTCAAGCTTCTAAGCATGGGCCCCTACTACTGCATTCCCCCAGTGGGCCCTTCATACCCCAGTCCGACACTGCTCAAGTACCAACATTGGTCGAATTTACATCGGTATAGGCCAGTCTAACCTCATCCTCCTGTACTAGAAAAGCCCAATGGGAAATGATGGAATACTTCCCAAACCCTGTAAATTCCATTGACAGGACAAAGGTACAGTCACCTGAAGCTAGCAAACAAAATATGGGACGATTGTGAGGTATGTCTTAGGGGAAGTACAAATTGTGTAGTACTATGCCAACCCGTTAAACAATATGTAAAGACTACATCCCTCCTCTATAACTACTGGAAGCATTCTGGAATACATGGATAATAATTTTGTACTACGGAAAGCTTTGTTAGAAATCTTTTATAGGCAGAATCGGTGAGTTGATTCGATCTTGCGATGTGTAACATAAGATACTTATTTCTTTAGTTTTGCTCAAAAATGTATCTAAATTGAAACTGTATAAGGAACCTTAAAACAAAGGGACAATATGTACAGAACAAATTCTTTTCCACTTTACTAACTGGGATACAGCCAAACAGAGACTTGAATTTATAGCCCTTGGTATAAAACCCCATCTGTGGCTGAGAGGTGTTTAATCAAACTTGGAGGCAAACAGGGAGAGAAGCTTTGAACAGAGGCCAGATGTACATTCAGGTCCATAAGGTGCATTAACTTTCTACTCATATTAGATTTTATTATATGGACAAATACACATTAGCACCATTGGAGAGATGCACTTTTTTTTCCTTCATTTAGTGATGTGGTCGTAGTATGGGGGTCATTCTGACTCGATTGCACGCTGCAGTTTATCGCAGTGGCACGATCGTGTCATAACTGCACATGCGCCGGCGCCGCAGTACGCCAGCGCATGCCCGATGCCCGAAGGCTGTCACTGGGCTACGATCGCCTCTGCCTGATTGACTGGCAGAGGCGGATGCTGGGTGGGGGGGGCGGAACGGCAGCGTTTGGCCACCATTTCGTGGGTGCGGCGTGGCCAACGCAGGCATGGCCGGACCATGCAGGGGGTGGGCCGCAGCGGCTGCATGACATCACACGCAGCTGCTGCGGGCCGGGGAGCGACGAGTAGCTCCCGGCCAGTGCGCTAAAGCTGCACTGGCTGGGAGCTACTCCTAGAGTGCAAAAGCATTGACGCTGTGTGATGCTTTTGCACTTCTGCGGGGGGAAGGGAGGGCGGCGGCACTGACATGCGGGGCGGATCGTAGCCCTGCAAAATTTTGCAGGGCTACGATCAACTCGGAATGACCCCCTATGTTAGAGTCTTCTATATTTATTTGACTACCCCCTCATCAGTGGAACCTTGGCATTGCACTAACTATATTCTAGAAAATTACATTTGTTTACCATTTATTTACCAGCCTTTTGAAATCAGAAGAAGTTCATGTTTCTGCTGTAGTCTTTATATGAGACACCCACACTCCCCTTTCATTTCCCAGCGAGAGAGCGCAGTACATTGAACTTGTTCTGTATATCTAGCTTGACATTGACCTTTTACGCAAGGAAGAGGATATAATGTAAGATTACATTTTTTCTAGTATCCAGGCAACAATAAATTACCTGTTTGTTTAATTGCATAGCAACAAGCAGTCCCTGCACAACACAACTAATCTCTGTTTGCAATTTCTTTTTATACCAGTTAAGTACATTAAGGCTAAGCTAAGATTCAGTAAATATGTTGAGTGTCAGACAGCGAGGCTGTCCAGGGTCATCCCTACATTTACCAACATAAAGCAAAATACCTTTGCGCTAAGAATGTAACTGCAAGTAAAAACACTGTTTATTGTGAAAGGAAGAGTCACAATAGCAGGTAACATAAAGCCAGTGTAAGGTAAAGACAGTTCAGGGTATTCATCATGCGGCCATCCGGCTGCTGTGGAACTACAAATCCAATCATGCAGTTTTTGGCATGCCCCAATAGCAAAATTGTGGCAGGGACAGGGTCGGACTGGCCCACAGGGGTACCAGGGAAACCACCGGTAGGCCCCACTGCCTGAGTGCCCACTCCTTCCTCTAGGGATCAGGTCCAGACTGTGCACTTGTACTATACATGGTAGATATGTTGCATTACACTGCACTAGACTATTGTGTATTTAAAGCCACTCTGGAGGCTGGCCACACCCCCTTTGTAGGCTGGCCACACCCTTAAGTATGGGCCCCTATCACTGCATTCCCCCGGTGGGCCCTTCATACCCCAGTCCGACACTGGGCAGGGAACCCTGGGGTGTGTAGTGGTGGAGCAGCTGGAAGGCTGCCTGTCGAATACCCCTGTGCTACTGTATCATTGTTTATGGGGTTCTCATGCCTGTTACAGGTATCGGTGCATGCCATGTTTTTGACTGCTAGTCGATTGTACTGTAGTCCTGACTGGCTGATGATCACAACATGTATAGGCCTAATAAAAATAAATACTCCTATCCTGGACTATGAGATGTCACACAGGGACGATAGTAAATGCAATTGGCTGATTGAGGCATCTGTCCCCGTATATCAGGTCATCATTTAATGATAACGCTGATCACCAGAGATTTCAGAGTTGGCTACAAATGGAAAGTAACAGCAACAATTATTTAAATCTAACATTGCATACAAATTGTTATTATTGTTGTTGTTTTAACTCTAAGGGCTAAATGTAATAGAGTGAGAGTTTCAGAAAGTGAGAGACTTGGTAAGGTTTTTCAGTTTTTTTTTTTAAAGTGGCAATCATTTACACTGCAAAACCATGTTGATCTTGCTGTGTAAATGATTGCCACTTTAAAAAAAAAAACCCTGCAAAACCTTACCAAATCTCTCACTTTCTGAAACTCTCACTCTATCACATTTAGCCCTAAGGGTGCATACGCGGGGTGATGTGTCTTCCTGCGACACATCGCTAGTGGCGGGACCCAACGGGGTGCCGGCATTAGCAAGTGAACATACACTTGCCGATACCGTCAAACGACGAGCGGCGGTGGAGAGGGGGGAGCGGGGCTTTGCTGCATTCAGCAGCATGGCATCATTCACCACCTCCTCAGATCTTTCTGCATATTGAAGAGATCTAAGAAGGAAACAAATGAATCGCGGGTCCACACACTGCAATCGTTATCGTCCGCACACAGCACTTTTTAAACGATGTGTTGTTCCGATCGGTCCGAGGCGCCTACATCATTTAAAATATTGTGCAGTGTGTGGGCACCTTAAATTTACATTTTAAATTACCTTTATTCTGTTTAAAACAGGAACATAAGATTAAAAAATAAAGGATAAATAAATTAAAGGATATAAATCACAAATTGACCAAAGAACTAACCAGTAACGTAAGTGGTATATAATAACAATAATAATAATAATATTAAAAAATAATAATAATAATAATAATAATAATAATAATAATTAATATTATTATTATTATTATTATTATTATTATTATTTACATTAATCTGTACAATGTTAGTACATTTTACAATTAGAAAGAAAATAAGTGATAAAACCAGACAATAATAAAGAAGTGATATACAGTAGCAACTGGAAAGATTCATGCAAATATTATACAGGTTGAGTATCCCATATCCAAATATTCCTAAATACGGAATATTCCGAAATGCTGACTTTTTTGAGTGAGATAGTGAAACCTTTGTTTTTTGATGGCTCAATGTACACAAACTTTGTTTAATATACACAAAGTTATTAAAAATATTGTATTAAATGACCTTCAGGCTTTGTGTATAAGGTGTATATGAAACATAAATGAATTGTGTGAATGTAGACACACTTTGTTTAATGCACAAAGTTATAAAAAATATTGGCTAAAATGACCTTCAGGCTGTGTGTATAAGGTGTATATGAAACATAAATGCATTCTGTGCTTAGATTTAGGTCCCATCACCATGATATCTCATTATGGTAAGCAATTATTCCAAAATACGGAAAAATCCCATATCCAAAATACCTCTGGTCCCAAGCATTTTGGATAAGGGAGACTCAACCTGTATATCTTATATTTTTCTGTATATAAAATACACAAACTCAAATCCTTCATATCACAATTACCATTTAAAAACGTTAAAGCATAAAGTTAATCACATCATTATAATAAATACAAAGGTATTAACGTTTACGGTTTAGACACTGCCATTGTTCTGCAGTATATAACTGCGCTGACTCGCACCACTCCCCACATGTCCTGCTGAATTTGGCTTTTTAGATTTAAGCGAAGTGTTGATTTCTGTATTGATCTACTGTCTTCACAGTTTAAAGGTCACTTTTCATATTTGACTCTCCCAGACCTTTCCCTTAAATGAAACACTGTCCATCTCAAACTTTGCTAAGATCTTTATTTATGAAACAGTATATAGCAGTTTCTGTGGTCATACCATTCAGATCAGCCTCATAGGATGGTTGGTATGTAATGGATGTAACAACTGATCAGAGTGTACATATATTCACCAACATCCCCTGTCTGGGGGATCAGTATGTGATCCTGCCGCTCGGGATGCCGAATGTCAGTATACCAACATCGGTATCCCAGGCGCTAGAATGCCGGCAGGGGGGCAAGCGCAACAAAGCCCCTTGTGGGCTAGGTGGCACAGGTTCTATTCTCCCTCTATGGGTGTTGTGGACACCCATAGAAGAAGAATCACCTACTTTTCCAGTATTCCGGCGGCGGTATGGTACCCCTGTCAGGATCCCGGCATCGGTATTGAGACAGCCGGGATCCTGACGAGCGGTATGTTAATAACATACCCTGTCTGGAGCAAATGCGATAGTTGGCTGTAGTTCTCCAGCTCATTTCTAAGTGTTGCTTCTGCAACTGGACCCTAACAAAAATACTCATAAATATGCATTGGTGGGGCATAGAAGATGGAAATGTCTATCCAAAAAGTGTAACTTTTTAGTTATTTAAAAATAAGCTTGGTTTCCCAATGTTATAATATGTTTTGACAGTTGTGTGCATCACTTTCTCTATTTAATAGATTGATCTGTATTGATGGGGAGATTTATCAAAGCTTGCAGAGAGATAAATTGGAGAGAAATAAAGAACCAACCAACCAACCAACCAACCAACCAATCAACCAATCAACTTCTAACTGACATGTCACAGGCTGTGTTTGAAAAATGACAGTAAAGAGCTGATTAGCTTTAGTAAATCTCCCTGTCTATTAAAAAAAACAGACACTGCTCACCTGTCAATCATTTTCAATATGATCTATGATTAATACATCGGGGCCTCAATAAGAAAATTGGCTTTTCTTACAGTGTTCCTTGTCCTACTGTACACAGGGCATTATTCAGGTTTGTTAGCAAACCAAAATGCAAGTAACTGGGCAAAACCATGTAGCACTGCAGGTGGGGCAGCTGTAACACGTACAGAGAGATTTAGATTTGGGTGGGGTGTGTTGAAACTAAAATCTAAATAATAAAAGCCACACAAAACTAAATCTTTCTGCACATGTTACCGCTGCCCCACCTGCAACATGGTTTTGCCCATTAGTGTGTTTTTTTGGTTTGCTAACAAACCGGAATAACCACCATAGCGTTATAATCTTTTTTTAAACTGCAGTTCTACCCCTGTAAAGCATTGAGGAGCGCACAGAACATAGTATTTATCATTACATTTAATTTTTTAAGATATTTAACTTTCTGTCATCCATCATTGATTTGAAGGGATGTAGTCATGTAGTCGGAACCCGCAGGGCACTATACCGGCGCTGTAATCCCGAACTCTAGCCAGCCTGACAGTCGGCATACCGACTAACAGGGACTATTCCCACTCGTGGGTGTCCACGACACCCATAGAGTGGGAAAAGAACCTGTGATAATTTCTAGCTATCATTTATCAAGTATATTGTATAAAATGATAAGTATGATAAGTAGAGTAAACGGTTTCTATGTGCAACCTCTCCATCTGCCCTCTTTAGAAGGTCTAATACTTCTTCCCCACAGGGTCCTGCTAGTGAGGGCTTGCAGTGTATTTATGGAGGAGCATAAGAGAAGTCTTGGAAGTGAGATGTGGCTAGCAGAGAGGAGGAAATACATTACGTAGGTGAGAGAATGATTGTAGAAAGTGAGAGGGAATGTATCTTATGCCAAGGTTGGATTTAGGAGAGATTGTAAAGTGGAAAGATGGGAGTGGGGAAGGCATTCCAATGCTAACAATCTTTTATTTATAATCAACATTGTTCTTTATTTTTTCTTATATACGCATATAGTATGGTGCAATGTCACACGACTATAAAGTGGCAGTATTTTGTAACTAAGACTTAGATGCATTTACAGTAATGTCAGTGGCGGCTCCTACATTTAGACCTAAGGGGGTTGCATCAAGACACATCAATTGTATCTGAAGTGATTTATTTTATATAATAGTGAATAGTGAGGCACTCAGTGTTTGCAGAGCTGCACAGTCTGCAGACCCTAGAAGCTGGCATTATAGCTGGCGAATAAGCAGAGTGTGGGAAGCTCTTACTGCTAATAGCACTGTGGACTGGCAGGACTTTCCTCCCCTAAGACTGCCAGCCCTGTCCCAGGATGAGCTTCCAATCGGAAGCCTGTCCAGACCATCTCTGCCGCATGCACCCTGCTTGATCATACTCATGAGGGATGGCAGGGCCGTAAGTAGGTGTGTGCGGAAGGGGCAAAGCATATAGCTCTGCAGGGTAGGGGGAGCTGTTGGCAGCACTTGTCAATTATCTGTTTTAATTACTTTCACTTGCAGTTTCCCCCCTTTTTGAATCCCAGCATCTCCTGACCGTCCCTGTCTCCTACCCTGACCCTTTCTGTTTAATAATACCTATACAACATTCATGAACTCAACTTGGGATTTCTTTGTTATTCAGTCATACTGTCCTTTATTACATTTCAAGATGCTGACATACCCGAGATTCGAACCCATTGCCTGTGGCATTGCAGTCAGATAAACTATTCATTGAGCTATCTGCCCTCGCATAGAAAGGTATAGTAGATATGTCTAAGCTAAAGAATTCTAAATATTTGAAGCTTACTTTGTACTTTGTGAAAAAACGATCAGCATTGCGGATGAGCAGATCTATGTAGTGTGTGGCTGCAAGAGATTGGATGTGTTGCTGCACACTACATAGATCTGATCAATTGCAGTGCTTTTACAAAGTACCAGTAGCTTAATACAGTGTTCATGGTTTTATGAAGGATCAAATAGCTCAATGAGTAGGGTGTTTGATTAGAATAGAACAGGCTATAGGTGTGAATTCTGGGTATGGCAGTATATTGACATGTGCTATTTAACAAAAGGTATTGCAACTGAATAACAACAAGCTCTCAAGTTAAGTGCATGAAGGTGGTATGTAGAGGATTTGTGTCCAAATCCATTTTCTTGCAGTGGTCTAAAAATGTGTGTGTATTATATACTGTATATCCATATATGTATAGAAACATAGAATTTGACAGCAGATAAGAACCACTTGGCCCATCTAGTCTGCCTCTTTTTTTTTATCCTTTAGGTAATCTCAACCCTTTTTGAATATATATATATATATATATATATATATAGAGAGAGAGAGAGAGAGAGAGAAATAGATATATGTACGTGGAAAGGGGTATCATAGCATGGGCTTTCTCTGATATCAATCTTGTCATGCCCCTTCCCCACGACGCAGGTGCCTTATGTCCCTATTGAAGAAAATGGGGGTGCGGGGGTAGGGGAATTCTCTCTCTGGCACAGGGCACCAAAAAGTCTAGTTATGGCTCTGAGAGCCGGAGCCAAGTGCCAGACAGGAGCTCACTGGGGGTGGCAGCATAGTGGCAGATGTTTACTGGGGGATGCTTTGTTTAAAGATATTGGTAATATTTTTTTTGCACACATTCCTCATAACCCTTCTATTGCTGTTTTGTGCTTTTCCTCTTTATCAGGACCCCTACACATGATCGCAATGATATCAATAGCAAACTGTTTGAACATTACAAATGCGATACTCCTGGAACAATCAATCAATTAGAAAATAAAAAAGACAGATAATTTTTTTCTAGTTATATGATATCTATTCATGCCCTCAAAGTGACACTGTACATGTTATTTTATATTAATTCTACAATCGCAGTGGGCAATTCAGGTCTCATGATGGGCAACAGAGAAGTGGTAGAGTTTTATACCCAGACCAGTGTGACATAAGCCTTAGATAGCATTTAATCTTCCAGTTGAATTTTTCCCTTTGTTTACTGTACTCGTCCTTTTCTATTCACTCTTTAATTAAAGTTGAGTTGATTAATTGTTTTCTATACATTATTGAAGAAGAGGCAGATGAAATCTTGGCTTTGTATTGAACTCTTTCTTGGAGTGATATATGAGTACTTTAAAGGTTATTATGACCTACATAGTACTGTGTACCATATGTCTAGAGACCAACAAAGGCCCAAATGAACTTAACCAGGGTCTTTGAACCTTTATCTGAAATAGTATGAGAAAACGATCTTCCGGAGGGAAACTTAAAGCATACAGTATTAATTATGAGAAAAAAGGTCAGGTAATTCTTAAAAAATAATAATAATGAAACTGTATTCTAAGCAGAACTGAAAATAGGGATGAGAAAAATGTTTATCACCGGTGCTCATTTTACCTCAACATTTGCATGTTTTACTGTGGCAATACCCAGCCTTCTCCCAATTACACCACACAGCAGAATACATTGACTATTGTTGTCCCAGCTCTATTCATAGCCTATAAATTCAGGTTAATCAAAATATAGCATATCTTCAGGATTTTGCACCTCTGCAAAACAGTTGCAAAAACCAAGTCTGCATTTATTTAGGTTTACTGCTTTTTGAAGATTGTGTATACATTACCCTTTCCCAGTTAGAACAAGTCAGTTATACCCCTTGCAGACTTACTACCTGGCAAATTTTCGGGTCTCATCCCGAACCAGGTAAAGAGCAGGGACAGATACTCCTGGGACTTCATCCCAGGTCATTTCCTTTAACACAAACCAAAATCCTGTGTTAATGCGAGTTTCATCTTAAAATTATAAGATACCTATCAACAGTTTGGCATTTACCATTTAATGATTATTGTTGTAAAAGGTCTGTGCATGGTTAACCAGTCACAGCTCTGCTCTATCACTACAGTATGCAGTTGGTAAGCAGTTATGCATGCATTTCAAATGACACAATTTGGGCTGATTTTGAATGACACACAGCAGCATCTATGTCTGCATTTTATGCCGGTTGTACATCTGTAACTTTATGCAAATGCCGCTACAAAGTCCTTCCCTGGTATATAACCATGCACCTGAATCTGAAAGGATTGAGATGTAGACTCTAGGAATCTTTAGAAGATGTAATCCCACTTGGCACAGCTTCAAAATGTGCACCAACCCTGTGCAAGGAGGGTTGGTGCACAGGGTTGGTGCACATTTTGAAGATGTGCAAAGTGGGATTACAGCAACTAAAGATTCCTAGAGTCTACATCTCAATCCTTTCACATTCAGGTGATACACCAGGGAAGGACTTTGTAGCAGCATTTGCATAAAGTTACAGATGGCCATAATCTCCTTCAGATTATGAGGAGATTATAATCATTTAAATTAGAGGCCATAATCTCCTTCAGATTGTGGCCTCTAATTTTAATGATTATGCATCTGACCTTGTAATCCACTACAGTGACCCACCTGCAAAACTCCCATAATACGTCTATAAGAAGGCCCATTTAGTCACCACCCAGTCACCGCCCAATACATTTTCAAGACACTTCTGAGACCATGCATCTCAATCGGAACTGCGTCTTTGTGCGCAACACTCTGGATGTATGAGCAGTGTGACTTAAACGCATGCACAGAAAACAAGGGAAAAAATTGCATCTGACTCAGCTTCTACTGTGCTTATCTGCCTTCAGCAATTTTGAAACATTGTAGATGCTGACATGTATTATATATTCTATGCACTTCCCCTAAATGTAATGATTGCACCGGTGCAAAAATAGGTGCATGAAAACACAAACATTACTTACAACGCAGGCCTGCAAATGCCTTCAGTGATACTCGTTGTGTATACTAGAACTAGACAGGAAGAAAGCAAATTTTTAATTTGTTGCCATCATTTTATTATAGGCTTGTAACTTTGGGCATAATTTATGTTTGTAATAGTCAATATCTGATTATCATGCAACGGGGTGATTATCGCCAGACTACGCATGTGCCACAATTGTAACGCGCATGTGCGAAGGTGCCGATGCGATCCCTCTGATTGTCAGGAAGTGACTATTTGGAGGTGTAAACGGGGAGTTTATTGGGAGTGGTTGGGAATACACATGCGTGTCATGGCCATTTTCAGGGCATGTATCTACTGACAGGTGTGTGCGCTTACACTCAAAAACATGATGTCTGAGTCACTACTGCTGTGTCCGGTCTGCCTAGCCATAGGCCAACCCTTACCCCCATGTTCCTTGTTTGTGAGCATAGGCTGCGAGTGTGCACACAGCTGAGAATGAGTTTACGATGGCAGGTGCATGGGGCACCAAGTGTCACCTTCCAATGTGTTGACCCCAAAATAGCCCAGCTGCTCTGCTGTTTCAGAGTCACAACCTCAGATTATGCCATCAAGCAATGGCGATAAATGATGTAAACGTGTGCATGTCATTCATACTGTGCCGGGAGAGGCTGGGGGCAGCCAAGCAGCCCTTGGAGTGCTGAGCAAAAACCCAGTGTGACAAGAACGGGGGTGTGACAGGCAGTTACGCCCCCAAAATGTCATACACCAGAGGTTGTAGCATCATGTATATGTAATGTACATAAGGCCACCCCCCCTTTCTGCATGCATTGGGTGACACCAACCCTTGTAATAACACATTTTGACATTTTGGATAAAAAGTTTCAATGTATGAAAAATGCGGGTGACATTAAATTCATCAGTTGAAGTAACATTTGCATTTTTCATTTTGCAGTTTTGTTTCAAATTATATTTTTTTCAATTTCCATAAATTTGAAATTAATTTGAAACTATTTGAAATGGTAAAAATGCAAGTAACAAGTGCTTGAATACTAGAAGTAATGTATCTCAAATACCCCCTTTAGGTGTGTGTGCATGTGAGTATATACAGTATATATATATATATATATATACACACACACACAGGTTGAGTATCCCATATCCAAATATTCCGAAATACGGAATATTCCGAAATACAGAATTTTTTGAGTGAGAGTCGGATAGTGAAACCTTTGCTTTCTGATGACTCAATGTACACAAATTTTGTTTAATACACAAAATTATTCCAAATATTGTATTAAGTGACCTTCAGACTGTGTGTATAAGGTGTATATGAAACATAAATATATATATATATATATATATAATATGTGTGTTTATACATATATATATATATATATATATATATATATATATATTCATTATGTGATAGTGTGGTGTTTGAAGGCAATGACTTAACTGGGCTTTCAGCATGTACTGTAATTATTAAAAAGTGGTCTCTTTCCATTATTGTCTGATGGAAATCCAAATGTCTCTAATCTCATTTTACTGCAGTGCATTTAAATTAGAAAGACTTTCAAACACAGAATGTAGAATGTGGGTATGCAGAGGGGAATAGAGACCTTCAGGTATAAACCAGCTGAAATAAATCAATACTTCCTTCCAACAGAAAAGCGGAGACAAAAGCATCAGAAGATTAAACACAACAAACCATTTAAAAAAACCTCTTTATGTAACTTCAGTTAGCTGGATTTAATTTGAACAGGCAGAGGTGGGGCACCCGTGCGTCTAGTGTATTGCTGTTAGGGGATCCTAAAGAATTTATGTCTGGATGGCTCGGCCTTACAGTAGTGTCTCTGGCACCTTTCAGTCCCCCCAGGACTCTTCTCCAAATCAAAGCTGTCAGGCAGGTCACGCAGTTTGCTATTGTCAGGAAGCTGATTGCCACATCACTATCAAAGTTGATTGCTCCTGGGTAAGAGAGCAGTGAACCAAATAACTTAATTGGTTAGAAGTCAAAAAGCATATTGTAGAGGTAGGAGATGCTGCTGCTCCGTAGCTGTTCAGTAAACTACATTCAAATAAGAGTATGTTGCAAGTTACTTTACAGGATTAGGAAGCTTGTAGGAATCACGTGGCGGTAACAGCATGGTGTAAATCCTGCGGTGGCGTGCACTGAAACACCAGTTCATGAGCCAAACAGAACTCGTGGACTGGCAGCCAATCAGGATCCGCCGCTGCCGGACCGCAAGCCCTGATTGGCTCGTGGACCGGAGCCAGTTCTAATATACAGGATGATGCCGCCACCGCAGGAGGACCCAGAGACCGGACTGAGGGCAGGAGAAGCGTGTGCTGCGCTTTTGTCTCCCTAGCAGCAGAAGACCGTGCCAGCCCCAGGCAGCAGCAACAATGATGAGTTGCACTGCTGGGGCATATCTGGCACTGTGGGGTCATGTGTATCTGGCACTGTGGGGTCATGTGTATCTGGCACTGTAGGGGCAAATCTGGCACTGAGTGGGCATATCTGGCACTGTGGGGGCATGTGTATCTGGCACTGTGGGGGCATATATGGCTCTGTGGGGACATGTGTATCTGGCACTGTGGGGGCATATCTGGCACTGTGGGGACGTATCTGGCACTGTGGGGGCATATGTGTATCTGGCACAGTGGGGCATATCTGGCACTCTGGGGCAATGTGTATCTGACACTCTGGGGCAATGTGTATCCGACACTCTGGGGCAATGTGTATCTGGTACTCTGGGGCAATGTGTATCTGACACTCTGGGGCAATGTGTATCTGGCACTGTGGGGGCATATAAATTGCACTACTGGGGGCATTTGTGCATATGGCACCATGGGGCATTTGTGCATCTGGCACCGTAGGAGCATATCTGGCATGGTGGGTACATGTGTATCAGGCACTATTGGTGTCATATGTGTATCTGTCCCCCCATATGTGTATCATGCCCCCATTTACATTGGCACACCCACTTTTTGGCACGCGCACCTTAGGTGCGTGAACACAGTACCTGTAAGACATTTTTTCTACTTGCACCACTGCCCGTCATTGATACAGGAGTGCCACTTCCTGACTAGTCCTCATCCCCTGTCTTGATTCACTCACCTCAAGTGCTGGCAGGTACGTAATTGATGAGTATTGATGAGCATTATAATAAGATTGTGCTTCTGACACTAGAGTACATCACATTTACAGAAGACTCACATTACTATTCTGTGCTGGTGGAGAACCCTGCTCTTCAGTCATCAGACTTTCAGTCTCTGGCTTCATGATGCCTCTGTTTCCTGTATCACATGCTGACATTACACCTATCACAGGCAGCCCTGCTCCTATCAACAAGCTGACAGGTGACTGCCTCTAACAAGATCAGCAAGCTCATCACCTGAAATACTCTGTGATCATGTGAGCATCCCAATAACCTAATTAGCCTCATTGGGTTGATTGCATTGACCTACTGCCACTCATATGAAACTGGGTGAGCAGGATGTAAACATTTTATAGAACACTTAGTCCAGCACACTTTAAGTACATCACATCAGGTCACAATTTTCTTTTTAATGCTCAGCTGCACCTATTTTAGCATAGTGAACATAATTACAGTAAGTCCCCAGCACAAAAAAACAATTTCATGGTCCATCTGCTGCTGCTTTTGTGGCAGCTTTGTTTCCTTGACTTATATGCACTTGGTTTGCAAAACTGAAAGAGCCATGTCAAAGCTGTGTCTACTATCTCATAAGGATGAGCCCTCATTATTCTGAATTTCTAGTCTTTGGGCAAAATCTACTAAGCAGTGAAAGAAGTGGAAAAGTGAGGTAGTGGAGAAGTTGTCCATAACAACCAATCAGCATTGAAGTCAAATTTATAATTTGCATACTATAAAATTATACAGAGCAGTTGATTGGTTGCCACGAGCAACTTCTCCACTGGCTCACTTCTTCACTCTTTTCACTGCTTTGTAAATCTCCCTGTCCTCCACCCCCCACAATGTTCACTTATTTAGATACTACAGTGTATCCCAACCTTGGCACAGTAAAGTTGGCTACTCACTATAAGATCTATAAATTTATTTTGTCACGAGTCAGATTGAAAGGACCATATTATAGTGGGTGCACCCAATCCCTCGATCATCGCTTCTTCCCATCAGATGAGTGGATAGAATGAAGGCTGTGGTAGACATCTAGTAGTGTGCACACACATCCGCACACATTGTACAGGAGTAACAATTATCAAACACAATATATACTGTAGTGCCGTCCTTCATAAGATAACATAATGTGTACGCTCTATATTGTGTGTTTTTGGATTTTGGAACAACCGGCACATTGTTTGTTACATCATATAGTGTACCCAGCTTAAGGGACCAGGTTTTAAGCATATCCATACTTTTAGCACAGGTGACTTAATTATTACATCAGTTATTTTGATCTAACCATCTGTGCTTAAGAATGGGTATCATTAAAACCTGAACAGTTGGTGTGCCTTGTGGGCCAAGTTTGGGAAACGCTGAGCTGCAGTTTATAATTTACACATACTGTATTTTTGTTGTAGGAATTGCAAAGAATAAAGCAGCAATATTTAAATGCCATTGGCTGATGTCCACTGGAACCTCATATTCTATGCTCTAAACCAGTGGTTCTCAAACTCGGTCCTCAGGACCCCCACACGGTGCATGTTTTGCAGGTAACCCAACAAGTACACAGGTGTATTAATTACTCACTGACACATTTTAAAAGGTCCACAGGTGGAGCTAATTATTTCACTCGTGATTCTGTAAGGAGACCTGCAAAACATGCACTGTGTGGGGTCCTGAGGACCGAGTTTGAGAACCTGTGCTCTAAACTGTGCACGTTCACAAGTTGTGGAACTGTCCCTTTAAGCCCTTTTAATGCTGACTGAAAGGAATTTACAAATTAAATGGTGTTTCAGAAAACTTATTACTAATACTGTGCATAAATTATTTTTGCAACAACCTACAGTACATTTAGGGGAAAAAAAGGGTTCACTACGGGTGGCCGGCGGTCGGGCTCCCGGCGACCAGCATCCCGGCGCCGGGAGCCCGACCGCCGGCTTACCGTCAGCTTGGCGAGCGCAAATGAGCCCCTTGCGGGCTCGCTGCGCTCGCCACGCTACGGGCACGGTGGCGCGCTACGCGTGCCACACTATTTTATTCTCCCTCTATGGGGGTCGTGGACCCCCACGAGGGAAAATAAGTGTCGGTAAGCCGGCGGTCGGGCTCCCGGCGCCGGTATACTGAGCGCCGGGAGCCCGACCGCCGGCAAACAGAAGACCACCCGAAAAAAAACATGAAGTCTCACATAATCCAGATGTAGAAATATGCAGTAGTCTTAGTCTAAATTTATGGGGGGGGGGGGGGAAGAATCTAGATATATAAAATTACCGCCCATAAAACTAACAAGATTTTTTTAACTGGATGTCTTTCTATATAAAATATTTTAAAAAGTAATTAATATTTTAAGGCACTTTAAATATTGTTTAACGGTTAAAAAACAGCTTCTTGAAGCGTGAAGCGAGGCTATCCTAGACTTTGTAGAAATATTGTGACATGGCGTGCAGCCCTTGTAAAGCCATTAGTGAATATATGCTGTATAAATTCAAATGAATTTTTATTTTATTTTTTTAGTTGCTGTGAATGTTCAGAAGGGGAGTGATTATATGGAGGACAGTCTGTAACTCACGATAAGGTGTGAACTGTGCTTCTGTGCCGCAGCCGGTGTTATTAGAGCGTCGCACTGAAATATTTGTGTGTACTCTGCATACTTCAGATAAACATTTTCATGCTCAGCAAATATTTTTGCAGATCTTCAGAAAAAAAAGTGTAATTGCTTTTTGTTGTTTTACCGTCATCCAAAATAAAATAAAATGTAATCCTCGCTGCCTTATGTACCAGGTCAATGACTACTCTTTATTAAAGGGGCAAATAATGTCATTGATTTATTAACAGGGCAAAATTTGTCGTACACGCTCGCGGCACTACGTGTCCCAGTATGCACTTATGCCCTTGTGCCACAGAAGCATGCTAAAGTTTTAACCCAGTTACAGGTACCCAACAGGTGTACCAGGAAGGGAATGTGGCCAGTGATCACTAGCTGTTCACTTTTGTGCACCCTCTCTAACCATGCCTTCCAACTTACATCTCTTGGAAATAGGCACATGCTGCGCCGAAGGCGCATCCTTGGCTGGAAAGGGGGTGGGACCTTGGATGGAGGGGCAGGGCCTCGGGTTGATGGGGTGTGGCCTAGTGTGGCAACCCCTGTTTCAGTCATTTTGGAGGCGTGCCCAACGCTCTTTGAGCGGCTGGACAGCCCCCGGCTCCCCTCCTTGCCCTGATAGATGTCGTGCGCATGGCATATATTCAGTGATCACCGGATGCTTTGCAGAGCAGCGGTGATCACTGGCTCTCCCAAATGTCCCCCCAACCTGTAGAACACTGCGGCCCGTGGGTGAGACAGCGGGACAGTGTCCATTTAGCGGGACAGTTGGGAGGTATGCTTTAACCCTAGAGGACTGTGCCCCGTGCAAAGCAGGCTGTAATTGTAGAAAATGGAAGCACAGAGACTTTTTTTACTCTTTATTTTAATAATATAGTGAGATTGACTGGGTGTCTCAAGCCTGATCTGTTAAGCAGGGTACAGTACAACCAGGGTTGGACTGACCCACAGGGGAACAGGGGAAACCACCGAAGGCCCCACTGCCTGTGGGCCCTCCTGCTCTTCTAGGGATCAGGTTCCAGACTCTATCGTAGTGCACCTGAATTATGCATTATATATATATGTTACATTATATTTCACAAGAATTTGGTTTATTATACAATTACCAAGGGGCACAGAACATGTACTCTGTAGTGGTTAGCCAAACCTCTGTGGTGGCTGGCCACGCTCCCACTGGAACCTGGCCACACCCTTATGCATGGGCCCCTACAACAGCATGCCTCCGGTGGGCCCTTCATGCTCCAGTCCGACACTGAGTACAACCCACAGTGCAGTCTTGAGAGCCAAAAGGCAAAGAAAAACTGTAGGTTTGGCCTAAACCATATTATGTTTTAGGGTTTGTCAAATCAAATGCAGTTTGAGATTTCATCCTTACACTGCAAATAACTCCTGCAGTTTGGACATGGAAACTGCATCTAGGAGGTTATTCAGAGATGAACACAGATCGCTGCATACACAGCCAGATCTGCGTTCATCTCTATACCTGCTGAAGGCCGTCCAGCACATAGCAATGCCGCCCAGCATGTGTGGGGCCACCTCCCGATGCGTCTGCAATCTAATTGTGAACGCATCGGATCTAAGGTTGACCCCTGGCAGCGCAGCCTGGCTGCACTCTCAGGCGGTCAGCAGAAAAAAAAATTCCGGAGCAGCCCTCCCAACACCCCCCCGTTCGCTACACCCCACTCCCCCAATGCCCCTCTGACAGCTGCCAATGTAAATCATACTGTGGCCGCATCCTTCGTGGACATGGCTGCAATATGTAAGGTCGCGTGGCTGCGTCCATCTCTGAATTAGACCTCCTAACCTTTTACTCTCAATCTTGGCAACATTCACTTTTTCATACACTGAGATCCTGAAAAAGACACACACCGACACAGACTTCCTAACAAGCATACATTGGGGGGTATCAGCTGAAAAAAAAGTCTATTAACGTAAATTTTGCCGATGGTTGTTTTTGGGCTATCCAATTATAGCCCTTTTTTAAGCTGAATAATTCCCCGTTTTCAGGCAAAAGCACGTGGGATCTGGGATAAGTTCTGTGAGTCATGTGTTTTTGCGAAAAAATGTGGCTCTATGGGCTTGTTATCGGGAAATTTGTTTTGCATGCCTGAAGCATGGAAAACATTATCCCCCGATAACTGCCGACATCGGGCTTAGTAGGATTGCCCCGAATGAGTTAATTAGCTCTGGTAAATGTGTTTGCTTCTTCAGAAAAACAGTATAATTATGTGTTCTTTTTCAGAAAGTCTGTATCAAAGTATGAGCTAATTCTGGAAGTCGGTGTTATTGTATGTGCTTCTTCAGGAAGTCAGTGTCACTTTATTTCTTCAGGAAGTGTTATTGTGTGTGCTTATTCAGGATCAGTATGTGCTTCTTCAGGGAGTCAGTGTTAATGTGTATGTTTCTCAGGAGGTCAGTGTCACCATATGTGCTTCTTCAGCAAGTCAGTGTCATTGCATATGCTTCTTAAGAAAGTCAAAGGGTGGTATCCAATTAGTTGCAGTTATTTATGACACTACCTTCCTGAAAAAGAATACAACCAATTGCCGAAGAACACTCAGTGACATTGATATCCTGTAAGAAGCATACACAGTGACACTGACTTCCTGAAGACGCACACACAATGACACTGACTTTTTGAAGAAGCACACACAATGACACTAACTCCCTGAAGAAGCACACAGAATGAGAATGACTTCCTGAAGAAGCATACACTGACTTCCTGAAGAAGCAAACACAGTGGCACTGACTTCCTGAAGAAACATATAGTTAAACTGACTTCCTGAAGAAGCACACACTGAAACTGACTTCATAAAGAAGCACACACAGTTGAATTCACTTCCTGAAGAAACATACACAGTTACATTGATTTCCTGAAGAAGCATACACTGACTTCCTGAAGAAGCACACACAATGGCACTGATTTCCGGAAGAAGCATCCATAAATGAAACAGAACAATCATGGTTACTGACTAATGAGAGTGCAATCACTGAGGAAGTTATGATAACAAGAACTGTTCCTATACAGGTCTGTTTGTAGTTTGAGTGAACCTCCCACATGTCAGTTTTCCCAGTACAACTCTACTATTTATCACTGGAATGTATAATTTGCAAAGTTCCTCACATAGAATTGAGAAACCAGACTCGTATTATGAGTATTTACATAAATAATTGGAATAGAACATCTTACTGCAACAACTGTTACACAATGCCTAGTATATACTCCATTCCCCATAGGTGACCCATGTTTCTGTTTATTTCTGTTAAAAAAATAAAATACCGAGCACCAGGAATCTTTAGCATGGTTTTGTTAATAAACTGGTGCAAGACAAGCATATGTGCAGTGACCAATCAGGTCATATGGATCATTAGTCTTTACTAGCTCGTTAAAAGCTAATATATGATTTGTTATTTAGCGCTAAAACACAACTGCTGTTTACATTGTGTTATTAGATAAACTTCACTATGACCTTATCCTGATCCCTGTATAATATCGCAGCAAAGCTAGCCATTAGCAATATGTGTGGCTGCAAAAGAGCACGATTTATCATAATTCAGTCTCACTAGATCATTATTGTGGCTACCAGTAAATGTGGTAGGAAACCGTGTACAATCGACTTGTGTGTGGGATAATCTTGCAGTAGCACTAATGAGCCTCAGGGTGTGTAGTGGCGCATTCAGCCTGAAAGGGAAGAATCTTAATCTCATCCAGTCTGCATATAACAGTAAATCTGTCATTTGGAACATGGGTCAAAATTCATTTTAAGGGGATATGTGTCAACCTTCTAAAGAAAGCAGGTGGATAAATAGTGATCGGCCCTCCGCTGCTCCCTGTGGGCAGCCTCAGATACCACTGGTCTCCCCACCACAAGGCGAAATATAGCAGTAGTAAGATAAGTATAGTGATACTAATGGTGCTAGCAAAACAAATAGGAGAAAACAAAAGATGTCCTTATCTTGTAGGTATGGGGATTCCCTGCTGGAACCAAGGAGGCTTGGATACTCTTGATTGTATAAATAAAACAATATCACAAATCAATCTCTTCTTCCAAGACAATATTTTAATAATATAATTTCTCGTATATAATATGTCAAAAAAGGAACATGACATAGTATATGCCCTAAAGTGCTCATGCGATTTACTCTATATAATTAAAACCAGCAGATGTCTTAAGGTACGCTTAGCTGAGGGGTGTGTATCGGGATGCCGGCTTTCGAGATGCCGACGGTCAGCATCCCGGCCGATCACATAACTACATCAGTTAGCTGAACATATCTACAATATAAGAAAAGGGTTGGAGTATCATATGGTGTCCTCCCATTTTAAGATGAAACATGGCTCAAACAAAAGTTACATTAGGGCTTTTTGGGGTATACAACAGATCATTCCATCTTGAAGATCTAAAGTGTGGACAATAGGTAATCTCAGGATGAAATGAGGAGGATTCATCGTTTAAATACTTTGGTTCCTCATGGTTTAAATGGTGATTTTGAGTTGAAAATTTTCTTTATAACTTCTTCATATAACCCAGAGGTTCCCAAACTGTGTGCCGTGGCTCCCTGGGGTGCCTCGGGACACTTGCAGGGGTGCCCTGGGTTGGTGGTCCAGGACCAGTTCAAATAATTCATGGTCAATATAATAGGCAAAACCAGTGCTGGTGGCTGCCAGTCATAAAATATGTGGCCAAACAGAAGCAAATCACCACACAACTGACCCCAAGGATGACACATAAATGCAATCTACTTAATGTAATATTTCTTTCTCAATTTCTCAATAAGAAATTTTTGGCCTAGGGGTGCCGTGAAAAAAATTCTGATATTCTAGGGCGCCGTGATTCAAAAAAGTTTGGAAAACACTGATATAACCCCATTTATAAATGCCATCTTTGTGTATTGTATCTGATGCTTTGTATATATGTTGTTTTTTCTTTTATATATGAGAATTATGGATTTTATGTTATCCCCTTGGAAGAAGGACGCTCTTAAATAAACCCCTCAGACACCACAAAGGAAAAATATCAGCCTCCTGCAAAACCATTGTCCATAATCCACCAGTTTCACATAAAAAAAAATGTCTGGGACGCTAATGGAATGCATTGATGGCAGTAGAACGCAGGGTGTAACCCAAAATCGCAGGAGTTCCACTTCTGCTTTTGTCGCTGACACAATTCCATCATCTATTCTACAGTAGTGGAATGCATGGTGAAATGCAAATCGCGGCATCCCACTTCTGGGTTTGCCACTGATGTAATTCCAGCAGTCGAAAGTGCGGGAAACTGAGGAGGAGGGGCCTGTCTTGTGGGGGAGTGGTTTTATGATTGAAAGGGGTATATACACTGGCATATCTATAATCGGTACAGTGTGTGCGGTGCACATGGGCCCCTGGGTCAAGAGGGGGCCCACACCGCACACACTGCACCCATTTCTTCTATACTTACCTCTCCGGCATCTATCGGCAACTGCGTGTGGGCCTCCTCCTCTCCCGTAGCCGTCACTGCCACTGGTAGCGCACTGAGCGCTAGAGACTCTGGCACAGTGTCAGAGTCTACAGCGCATGCGCAGGACTCCGAAAAAATGGCACTGCGGCCGCTTTTCAAAGTCCTGCACATGCGCTGTAGACTAGCAGCGGCGGTGACGGCTACAGAAGAGGAGGGGGCACACACATGGAGTCTGCACACGGGTCCCCACCTCTCTAGAAATGCAGCTGGGTATATATATATATATATAGAAATTTGGACACTCATCATTGACTTCTGAAGAAGGACCTTTGAGTCCGAAACATGTTAAGTGCTTGATGAAAGACCCTCTAATGCACTGACTTCTGGAACAGTGCCCCTGTTCATCCCATCATCACGATTGGTTTCTGGGACTATTGTGAACTTTATGGTTTGGATGGATAGGTGTTGTTTGCGCTGTAAAGCTGTTTCCTTGAGGATCGCACTCTGTGTGGTTTTTATATGCCTTTTACTAACTATTATATTGTGAGTGTTTTGTGTTATTAAAAATTAATCCGTAAATATCCGACGGTGTTGCACTACGGTCTTTTCTTTGTTTGTTTTGAGATACTGTACAAATAGACAAGGAATCGATGAATGTCATCCATGTTATCACTCCGTGTGGTTTCTACATCATACATGCTCTTAAAATATTCCAAATTGTGAGTGTTCTGTGCAAATCTAAACTCCTTCCAATATCCATCATATGGTGTCACACTCTTGTTTTCTCTATTTTTATTTGAGACACAATTCACTAAGGATTCATATGGAATTGATGGATAACATCTCTCAAACTTTGGAGCATGTGTGGACAGAAAGGATCACATATTTGCATACAGAATTTTTGAGATTTTTGGAATATATCTTCCCTCAGAAAGTAGGAGACTGTTATTCTGGGGAAATATTGTTTAAAACCGTACGTGAAACCCACCCAGTGCCATCCTTAAGAACTAACCAAAGTTTTTCATAGTATATGTGTCACAATATTTCAACAACACAGTATATAGTTCAAGGATAGGTACTTCAAAGGTGTAGCCTACAGCAGTGGTTCCCAAACTGTGTGCCTAGGCACCATTGCAGGTCATTGTGGGTGTGCCTTGGGTTGGTGGTCCAGGACCAAATTAAATTATGTATGGTCAATGTGATAGGCAAAACCAATGCAACTGTCTGAAAATCAGAAAACAAGTGGACAATCATTAGCACAACTGTACACCACCACATAACTCAACCTAAGGATGGCAGGAAGGCACAAGTTACTTAGTTCAATATTTTTTTATTAAAAATATATCAATAAAAAACTTTTATCCTAGTGGTGGTAACGTGAATGAAAATGCTGATACTCTAGGGCACCATGATTCAAGAAATTTTAGGAACCAACGGCATACAGTATAGTCAACGCTGATTCCAAATCTTGGCTTGCATATAGCTTGAATCGGTGTAGCTATTGTGTATGTGTAAACAATATTACATCAACACATGTTCATATATCACAAAAAGATAGGTTCTGTATTTCAGTGGTATAGCGTAGCAAAAGAAGCCATTTGGAGGTCTAGTTGGCATATACCTTGAATAAGTCTACCCGATAAGTCCAGTAGATTCAGTATCAAACACAAAAAAGGTGTAGATAAACATTTTTTTTATTTGTTAGAATAGAAATAATCCTTCTGAATTCAGTGGCAGCTCCAGAGGTGAGGCTGTAGTACAGTCCAAAATTCAAATAGTGAAGCCACACCAACTGCCAGTGAGTCCGGCTACCAATGTTTGGCAGTATTTGTGGTGGCAGTTGGTGTGGTTCCTTATTCGAATTTTGGAATGCACTGCTGCCCCACCTCTTGAGCTACCACTGCTTCTGATCAAGGAAAAAGTAAATAAACAGCACAAATGGTATTGCTGAAATATTATTCAGAAATATGGATAAGGTAGATGTGAATACATTTCCCACATCAATCAATCAGTTTCGCTATTATTTTATAGAATCTACTTGATCATTCATAGGTAGAACCTAATTGGTTACTATGAGCATCTTCTCCACTTGTCCTCTTTAGAAAGTTTAATACATCTCCCTTTGCTTCAGATTCACTGATCATTGATCACTATTAGAGTGTTTTTTATCCTTTAAGTGTGAGTCTCGTCAATGATGCACAGGTAGAGGCCAGTGTTAAAACTATGGTATACCTGTATAAACTTAGGACTACTGCTGTAAATTACAGAAGTCTGGACACTTAAGCAAGCAATATTTATGAGAAAAGCTGCATAAATATCACAAGAAAATCATCAAATCTTCAAACTGTTCTGGGTATGATTTGCTTACGTTCTACTGCAACTTCAGTAAACCGTAGAGTCAAGTGACCATATGTGTCCCCACGCTCTGCCCATAGACTATAAATGCAGTATGGAATCCAGCAGAATGGCTGCCCACCCCCCTTCCCGGTGATATCTTTGGGAAGGTGGTGCCTCACATTGAAAGCAAAGACTCTCCTTTTCTCTCTAGTGCCCAGCGTCATCTTCCCAAATATCATTGGGAAGATGGCGGTAGCCGTGGAGGTGGACCCACTTCCTGATCAAGTAAGGTGAGAAGTGAGTGTCCTCCCCCTTCTCAGGTGCTCTCTACACCACTGCTTATGGAGGGGTCTAAGTGGAGGAATGATTCAGGTAAAGAGGGGTGGGGGAGGGAATAATTTTTACAACACAATTTGCATTAAGAAACACTTGTTATCAGTAGTTTAGTGAGGCTGAATCTATAGCATATTTCATGTTGAACAGAAAACCCTTGCCCTGTGGAGTCCCAAGACATTTTTTCAACATTGGCTACGGTATACTGTATGTCATGTTTTGGGGAAGCATTGACTGAAATGTATATATTCCTAGAAGCCAATACTTTACAATTTAAATATTCCTACCTGATATAATGCGACATTGACAAACTAAAAGCAGCATTAGATTTTTGTCACTAACATATTACTGGTTTTGCCTTTGCTATCTATGTAAATACTTTAAGTTCTGAAGACAAATAAAATGGTTTATGCACACTAGAGTTCTAGTTTTCAAGCTGCACCCACACTGTGGAATGCCCTCCCACGCACAATAAGACTCACCTCTAGTCTCCAAACCTTTAAGCGTTCCCTGAAAACTCACCTCTTCCACAAGTTTATAAAATTCCAGAACCGTCCACATAACCTTCAGTGCCTCCCTATCTTATTACATCCCTCTGTACAGTCCGCATATAACCTCACATATTTAGCCTTTCTTCGTTTTCCATCCTCCTGACCCTTGGACAACATTGCTGGGTGACAATATCATACAGCCCATTAAGAACCTTTGCAATCTGGTGGACAATTATGCAATAGGTAGCATCTATCCTTGCATATAAATGCCTATTTCCCTGTAGATTGTAAGCTTGCGAGCAGGGCCTTCCTACCTCTATGACTGTTTTTACCTAATTTTGTTCTGTTACTGTTGTTCTAATTGTAAAGCGCAACAGAATATGCTGCACTACATAAGAAACTGTTAATATATATAATTTATTACATTTGCACAATAAAAGTACCACATAATAACCTACTCGGAGCTTCTGTGTTGTGGCCAATCATTAGCATACACAAATTACTTTCATTTTGGTTATGTAAAGTATTTTGTAAATAGAAGGCACTGTAATAATACCATATGACAGCTCAGCCTTTTTCATGTCAGATTTCTGTAAAGCTGTATTTCATATATGTGGAATAAGCTACGTTATTTCCACATTAGCAGATTCATTTGGAGCAATAGTACATGCAGCATTTCCTGTCATTTGCACACCATGTGGCTGTTTTCTATTTAAAATTCAAAGCACAGGAAGCTGGAAACAACGTCAAAAAGCCAGTAACAGAACGCAGTTGGCAAAAGCTAAAGATATTTGTTTTCTAGAGTACATGACACGTTACAGGACTGCAGACATAATTACAACAAAGCAATAATATGCCCAACCCTATCTTGAAACAATCTCCTTTAAGTATAACAGAGTGCACTGCAGACAGGCAGAATGGGAAGGCGAAATCCTGCATGTTTAGAGGGACTCAGATTGTAGATTTTGTCAAACAAAAAACAATCTTGTAGAGGACATTAAGATGCAAAAAAAAAAAAAAGAAATCTGTTTAGATAAGGTGAAGTCATAAGAGCTGCCATTTGTTGTGGGGTTTGTAAATACAAGTTAAGGCCCCTATAAAACATATATTTTTGGTTTCAAGTACATTGTTGTGTAGTAGGAGTTTTCAACTCATTCATGTTGGAAGAGAGTAAAGGAGGTATGAGGTATGAGAGAGACAAAATGAAGGAAGAGAAGGAAGAAAAACAAAGAATGAAGAGAGGGATGGGAGAGAGAAAAGAAGGGAGAGAGAAGTGAGGGATGGAAGGTAGAGAGAGAGAGAGAGAGAGAGAGAAAAGAAGAAAGGGATAGAAGGTAAAGAGAAGTGAGGGATGGAAGGTAGAGAGAGAGAGTAGAAGAAGAAGAAGAAGAAGAAGAAGAAGAAGAAGAAGAAGAAGAAAGGGATAGAAGGTAAAGAGAAGTGAGGGATGGAAGGTAGAGAGAGAGAGAGAAAAGAAGAAAGGGATAGAAGGTAAAGAGAAGTGAGGGATGGAAGGTAGAGAGAGAGAGAGAAAAGAAGAAAGGGATAGAAGGTAAAGAGAAGTGAGGGATGGAAGGTAGAGAGAGAGAGAGAAAAGAAGAAAGGGATAGAAGGTAAAGAGAAGTGAGGGATGGAAGGTAGAGAGAGAGAGAGAAAAGAAGAAAGGGATAGAAGGTAAAGAGAAGTGAGGGATGGAAGGTAGAGAGAGAGAGAGAAAAGAAGAAAGGGATAGAAGGTAAAGAGAAGTGAGGGATGGAAGGTAGAGAGAGAGAGAGAGAGAGAGAGAGAGAAAAGAAGAAAGGGATAGAAGGTAAAGAGAAGTGAGGGATGGAAGGTAGAGAGAGAGAGATAAGAAGAAAGGGATAGAAGGTAAAGAGAAGTGAGGGATGGAAGGTAGAGAGTGAGAGAGAAAAGAAGAAAGGGATAGAAGGTAAAGAGAAGTGAGGGATGGAAGGTAGTACAAAGCGAGGGATGGAAAGGATGGGAAAGAGAAGTGAGGAAAAGAAGAGAATAGTAGAAATAAAGGGAAGAGAGAGAAGGAAAATCTTACTGTACTGAATTTGAGAAGGAGGTAAGGAAGGAAATTAAAAGAGTGAAGGAAGAATGAAAGGGACAGAAGGAAGGTATGGAAGGATAGATGGAAGATAAGGAAGGAAGAACAGAGGAGCGGAAAGAAGGACAGTAGAGAGGAAGGAGATAAATAAAGGGAAATAATAAATGATGGTAGAGAGGGAAGAATGAAAAAAACATGGAAGTAATGGGACAGAGAAGGAAGGGAAGGGAGGGAAAGCAAAGGAGAGGGAAGAATGGTTGGGAAGGGAATGAAGGGTGGAGAAGGAATGGATGGGAGGGAATAACAGGAAGGAAAGAAGAAAAGGAAGAATGGAAAGAGAGGTTAAGTAAAGTTCTAAGTGTTTGTCTAACTCACCTGTGGCCTTGGGTGTCCTGTTACTAGACAGGTCAACTCTAGCGTCTCTCCTTCCCGTATTGTGTACACCCGTTCAGAATACCTCTCTTCCTCAATATTACAGGCCAGGCCTGAGTGGATAATCCTAACAGTAGGTGGAGCTATCAGGAAAGAGAAAGATATAAGATTACAATGACAAACTTATATTATTGGCTAAAAAGACAACAGTATAGATAATCAAGGTTTTCTGATTTTTTCACATAAAATAACCTAACTTTTTTGACAGACCTAATGGGATTACAATCTGAAGTCCACAGAAAGAAAGAAATATAGAAAAAACGAAAAAAAGAAAGAAAGAAAGAGATACAGAGAAAGACAGCAGATGAGTGACAGAAAAGAAAAGAGCAAAGGAGAAAAAGTGAAATATTAAGAGAGTAGAAGTATAAGAAATGGATGAGAGAGAGTGTGCAGGTGCGAGAGAAGGAGAAAGAGTAATAGAAAGACATTGGAAGATTAAGAGAAAAGGAAAGATGAAAGAGAAATAAGGAGATTGAGAGAAAAAAGGAGAAATGTAGTGCAAGAGGAAAGGAAAGGCCGAGAAAGAGGTCAACAGAATTAGACTGGAAAGGAAATAGAGTAGGAAAATAAAGAAGGAAACAAAGAAAACTAAAACATGTTTTTGTTTAATTTAATATGATACATTTCCTATGCAAATGGTATACCTGAATCATTAATACATATAAAAGGCACATTGCCCTTGTGTATCATAAGATATATATAGAGAGAAGAAAATAAAAGCTTTTTTCTGATGAACACTCAGGGGTGTGCAAAGCAGTGACGATGCACAGTGGACAGCACTGCCCATCACCCATGACTACTGCCTCTGTCTAGCAGTATGCCTGTAAAAGCACCCTGCATCCATAATTGCTTCTGTAGTGCTGACTGGTAATTACAGCCCTGAGGAGCACCCTGAGGAAGCACCGGGCAAGTGCTGTAATTCTTGGCGCTGGCAGCCCGACCCCTCTGTATGATGTCTTGTCATCATGTGCTCGGGGGGTGTGGCGGGCACAGTGTGCAGTAAAGCCCTGTTTCGGCACTGGGAACAACTACTGTACACACAATAATGTAATCTCATACAGGGTATTGCAGCATTCTGATTATACTGAATTTCTCATTTATTCATCATTATCTACTAAAAAGTGGATCCTATTTGTATCAATTTGCTTTTATGTGTTCAAATATAAACATAAAAAGTACTGATTAATTAAAAGGTGGACAAATAAAGGTCAAAAGTGCAGTTCCCGCCATTGAGTCCAAAGCTCAGCACATACTACCAGGAATTCTATTGCCATTGTAAATTCTGTTAGTCAAAGTGCATTGCATGAAAAGTATGACTAATGCATCTTCACCCATTTTGCCAGTGCATGTGTGTCAATGAGCCCTGACTGCTTTCCTTATTAAGTAACCATAGTCCCTTACATGGGGGGTCATTCCGAGTTGATCGCTCGCTAGCTACTTTTTGCAGCCGTGCGAATGCATAGTCGCCGCCCACTGGGGAGTGTATATTTGCTGTGCAAGTGTGCGATTGCATGTGCAGCCGAGCGGTACAAAAATAGTTTGTGCAGTTTCTGAGTAGCTCAGAACTTATTCAGCCGCTGCGATCACTTCAGCCTGTCCAGTCCCGGAATTGACGTCAGACACCCACCCTGCAAATGCTTGGACATGCCTGCATTTTTCCAAACACTCCCATAAATCGTCCAGTTGACACCCATAAACGCCTTCTTCCTGTCAATCTCCTTGCGATCGGCTGTGCAAATGGATTCTTTGTTAAATCCATCGCACAGCAACGATCCGCTTTGTACCCGTACGATGCGCCTGCGCATTGCGGTGCATACGCATGGGCAGTAGTGACCTGACCGATGCGCTGGGAAAAACGTCAGCGCGCGTTCAGGTCGGAATGACCCCCGTGGTCTTGTTGGGGGATTTGTAGTTACATTGTCTTGGCTGTCAGACCTGCAAGCTAAGCGAGCATTGAATAACTGCTCAGTATCCTGAATTGACCCATCACATTTAGCAATTACATGCTGCAAGCAACTACAAGGACAGAATTTATAAACCAACGAGTCTAAATAAATAACAAATTGTTTTGTAAGAAATGTTTTGCTGTCAAAGACTGAACTAGGTAATCCTTCATGAAACACATTTTAAAAGGAAGATAAGTAGAGATGGATTGATTCTGAAATTTGACTGAATGTTAGAGATTTGCCACCAATTAATCCATTCTCTTCTTTTTTTTCACATTTTATGACCTGCTACTGCTGGGAGAAAAAAATAAGGCATTTTTCTGGAGGCACTCTCAACTTTTGAAAGAGTCTTCTGATGCTTTGTAAATTTCATACCAGCGTTTTCCTGCTGTATTTCCCTATTGAAACAAATGGGTTTTGACTAATGGGTGTCACACAAGCAGATTTTTTCTGCTGTCACCAGCAGTGAAAAAGATGCAAACAGCGATTGGACATTAGAAAAGCGCCCCCCCCCCAAATAAATAAATAAATAAAATAATAATAATAATAACATTGGCGATTAAACAGTTGCAGCACAATGTTTTACCTGTGAGAAAAAAGGTCTGACATTTGTCCTATCTTTCGTACTGTTAAACCAGTCCTGTGACACCACCATAAATATTTTTGCTAATGTCTCTCACATATCCTTTCGCTGTTTTATATCAGCAATTTAGTGCTCAGTTACCCACTTCTGACATCTTAATGGACATTCTGGGTGAAGAAATGTCATTATTCATTAATCACCTTCTCTCAGATATACACTGTCACAATTTCCAGAAAGATCATGATGTTCAACATTTAGGAAAGTCTGAGTAGGCAATTCAATTCTACATGATGTGGCTCTGCAATGGATGTCACTCTTGGCTCCCTTACCCTTACATCTTTTAGCTGTGCACAGGGAAATGAGCGAAGAACAATTAGAGGCAGATGTATTAAGCTTTGAAGAGTGATAAAATGGAGAGAGATAAAGTACCAGACAATCAGCTTCTAACTGCCACGTTACAGACTATGATTGAAAAATGGCAGTTAGGAGCTGATTGGTTGGTAGTTTATCTCTCCAAAGTTTAGTACATCTGCCCCTTACAGCAGACCATCATGAGAATTTAATTGCCTACTGCCATTGTACAATTAATATAAAATAGCATGTACAGTATCACTCTGAGGGCATGTACTAATGTCACAACTAGAGAGATAATATCAGTATTTTTTATTTTCCAATGTATTGAATGTTCTAGGTAGAGATGTGTGGGTTCGGCTTTACCCGGATTTACTCGGATTTACCCAGATCTCAAAACGGCATCTTATTGGCTTTCGGATATCACGTGTTTTAAGAAAAATCCAGATAAATCCAAACTCGTGTTAATTCTGGCGTTAAAAACCAAGTAAATCCGAACCTACACAACTCTAGTTCTAGGACTATTTAATGTGTAATGTTCAAACAGTATGATATTGATATAATTGTGGTCATATGTAGGGGTCCCAATAAATAGGAAAAGCACAAAACAACTATATGAGGATGTGTGCAATAAAATTACCAATATCTTTAAACAAAGCATCCAAAAATATACTAGTAGGTTAATTGGCTCCTAACAAAAATGTGTATGTATACAAGTGGTAGGGAATATAGATTGTAAGCAACACTTGAGCAGGGACTGATGTAAATGGCCAAATACTGTACTGTATTCTCTGTAACAGCGCTGCAGAATATGTATGCGCTATACAAAAGACAGTTAATAAGTATTAACAATAAACAAAATATGGAACATGCTTCCCTTGTATACACTCAGAGTTTACCACTACTGTGTATTTCCATTTTCTACCAATATACATAGGTAATGCACTCAGGGTCTTTTTAAAAGCCTGATAGGACACCGTTGAAAACTGGTAAGCCTTAAGTCGTTTGCGGAACGATGGGATTTAATAGAACTTCCCAGCTTGTTCAGATGCAGTATTACGGATTATTGGATGACAGAGTTGATGGTTAAGGTATCATAAGGAAATTTAGCCATTGAAGCTTGTCTACCAGTCCAGGTTATAAGTAGGTCCTGGGATAAATAGTTTAGTTTGGCTTTGATTCTACTGCTTTGATAATTACATCTGAGATTTCCTAAATCCTGTCATTCCTATGAAAAAGGATTACCGACCATCTGTGAGGAGCACTGAACCTTGAATATCAAGCTATAAAACATGGATAAAATCTCATAAATCATAGGCTCTGGAAACATTGAAAAAAAATGTTATAAGTTGCCATATAGCAATAAATGGGATAACTTTTTAACAAATAAACTTGTTGAGTAATGATATGAAAATCAGTACGCAGATGGAGCGATGGCTATCCCAAAGTGTGAGAAACAACAAGCTACAATATTCAACTAATGTAACGAATTGTCAACGATTTAACATTATCAAAGTCTCGCAATTTATACATTATGGGGGGTATTCAGACATGAACTTTACTAAAATCGCAAATGGATGCTTTTCAGCCGTCTGCGCATTCTCAACGCACGCACCACGCATGCGCGAGCTTTCATTATGCAGAAGGATGTGATCGCAAAAATGATTGACAGGTGGCGGCGGGCATTCGGGGGTGGCGACTCGGCGTTGTGGGGGAGTGGAGTAGGAAATGCAGGCCTGTCAATGCTGCTTTTGGGGTGGCCCAATTACATCACTTGCCTTTTTTTGCAATTAGGAACATGGGGGGTCATTCCGAGTGGTTCGCTCGCTAGCAGTTTTTAGCAGCCGTGCAAACGCATAGTCCCTGCCCACGGGGGAGTGTATTTTTGCTTTGCAGGAGTGCGACCACCTGTGCAGCAGAGCGCCTGCAAACACATTTTGTGCAAAACAAGACCAGCCCTGTAGTTACTCACCCTGTGCGATGATTGCTGCAACGAGTGATGGGGTAATGACGTCAGATACCCGCCCAGCAAACATCTGGCCACGCCTGCGTTTTTCCAAACACTCCCAGAAAATGGTCAGTTGCCACCCAGAAACGCCCTCTTCCAGTCAATCTCCTTGCGTTCTGCTGTGCGATTGGAATCGTTGCTAGAACCAGTGCAAAACCACAAAGAACTTTGTACCCTTATGATGTGTGTGCGCATTGCGGGGCATACGCATGCGCAGACTAGCCATTTTTTTCACTGATCGCTATGCAGCGAACAACGTCAGCTAGCGGTCAACTGGGAATAACCCCCATGGATCAGTGCCCCTGCATATGCAGCCAGGCGGCGCAGGAAGGTGTCAACATCTATTTTCCTAATCTGTGATTTATTTTAATTAAATTGTGATCGCAGCGCAGGGCGGCCATACGTGCTGGGTGGCCTTGTCCTGTGCTGGGCGGACCCCAGCATGCGAGTTGATCAGTAGCAGTTTTTGATAATTTAGCAAACACTGCAATCAACTCTGAGTAACCCCCAGTGTATGCAAACTTAATTATTAAACTTAGAAATTTGATGCTGCTTCAATTATAAGATTCCTTAAGGCAGTTTAGTAAGGGCTTTGTGTTTGTGTGTACTGTTACTCAGTGCAGGCTCCATTTTGCACTGTTATGGTATTCATTCTAAAATAACCTTTTTAGGCTATAACAGCCTGGTCAGCAAAGCAGTCAAGACCAGGCCTGGCCAATCTGTGGCTCTCCAGCTGTTGTGAAACTACACATCCCAGCATTCCCTGCGACAGTTTTCCTTTTAGGGAATGCTAAAACTGTGGCAGGGCATGCTGGGACTTGCAGTTTTACAACAGCTTGAGTGCAACAGGTTGGCCAGGCCAGGCAAGTCCATCCTGTCTTTCAGCGGGCTCTGGTGAACACCTCTGCTGCCTTAGATTCTGCTCCTATAGAAGTTTGTGCTAATACTGACAGAAGTCTGCTGCTTGGTACATATTATCTGTTGCTACTAAACGTCACTTAGTACATCATTTGCAGGGCTGGATTAAGCCGGGGGAGGGGGGATCTGGGGCACTAAAGACAGGGGGGGCCAAGGGGAAGTCTGGTGTATATTAGATTGTACAGATCTCCCAACATGACCCATTGAAAGAGAGACAAAATGCCCTCTACCTGGGCTTGTATAAGAATAAGATAAGAAAGGAGTTTCAACAGAGGTGATTGCAATCAAATATTAAGATAGAAGTCCAGGTATAGAGCATTTTGTCCCTCTTGGAATGGGTCATTTTGAGAGGTATGAATTGTTATATTAAATTTAAACTAATGGTGTATATTAGATTTAAATAATAGTAATAGTATAATAGTTTAATAATGCCTGAGTACTGTTTATAGCTACACCTAAATGAGAGACAACTATTGTATAAAGTTTTCTTGTAGTGAAACAAAGACAACTTAACCTTAAAATACACAAAGAAAAATAAAATCTATAATTTATCTTGTCACATGCAAGAATAGCAGAAGCCTCTGTGCTACTTACACACTGGGACATGACTCAGAAGGACTCTCTGTGTGTCTCTCTCTTTAGACTTGAATGCCCTCATTAGATAACATGTTACAGAGGACCCAGAGACCCAGCTGGGGAGGAGGAGAAGCTGGAATCCCTGTGTCACTTACTTCTCTCTGTCCCCCTCCTCCTCCCCACCACCACCCTTCCTATATCTCCTCTGGCCTGGAAGCACCATCAGCAGCTCATGAAACCTGATACTCCTTTGTCTCTGCCTGCACTGCATACTGTCCTGCTTGCATTCTGGCCGCCTAGTTCTACTGCTGCACAAGAGATAGAGATAGTGATGTAAGTGTGCTCTGGCTGGGGATGTTCTTTGTGTTCTAAACACTCCAACCACGTCCTCCTTTTGCACCATATTTATTTGCTACTCCTAGTTAAATGACTCAATTTACAGACAGCTGCTTAAAAGGAAGATGAGAGGAAAGGAGGAGGGAGAGGAGGAGAGACAAAGGGACCAGTAAGGAGCACCCATGACTTTTATGGTATCCGGACTCCAGGTCGACAGCACAAAGGTCGACACACCTTAGGTCGACGCCAATTGGTCGACACATCTTAGGTCGACATGGACAAAAGGTCGACATGAACAATGTCGACATGGAAAAAGGTCGACATGAGTTTTTCATGATTTTTTTCTTTTTTTGAACCTTTTCATACTTAACGATCCACGTGGACTACGATTGGAATGGTAAAGTGTGCCGAGCGAAGCGGTAGCGGAGCGAAGGCACCATGCCCGAAGCATGGCGAGCGAAGCGAGCCATGCAAGGGGACGCGGTGCACTAATTGGGGTACCCGGTCACTCTACGAAGAAAACGACACAAAAAAACATAAAAAACGCATGTCGACCTTTTTCCATGTCGACCTTGTTCCGGTCGACCTTTTGTCCATGTCGACCTAAGGTGTGTCGACCAATTGGCGTCGACCTAAGGTGTGTCGACCTTTGTGCTGTCGACCCTCAGTCCCTGACCCGACTTTTATTGTATATATAAAAAATATTTTACAGAAAGGTCTTTATCTAAAGGCAGAACATAATAGCAGAAATTACAGTATAACCACATTAATTTTCACGTGCACAACACAAATACACACACATGGGTTTAGAAAATCTTTAAGAAAGTATAATAATCATGGATCTGCTGTGGTTCCCCTTTGTCCTTTTCCTGATCTCTACAGTATTTCCTTTTTGCTGTTCTTTACTTTTATATCCAATGCTTAGACTGCAGTAACAATGTGTGTTGCTTATTTATCTTTTTTAGGGTATTGTTTATAGGACTTGGGAAACTATTACTTTTAAATTGTACTTTATTCCTATAGTGTCAACATATTTGTGTTGTGCAAGTAACTACTGTATTTTAACATGATCTTTCTTTAAGTATATAAAGAAAATTATACTAAACAATTCATATTAAGACCCCTTCCCTACCCTAGACAAAACTTTAGGGATCATCTAAACGTTAAGGTACAGATTCACTATTTAACTGTCCTCATATAAATCTACATTTTAATACGTTTAAATAAACCAAATGCTTTAGCATGCTAATGAAAGAAAGATAATTTACGAGAAAACTGATGAAGACCAGTGTTCTGGACTTAATCATATTTATTTACTCAAATAGAATAACTCTCAAGAGCTTGTGCGCAAACATTACAGCTGATGCACAAACAACAGATGTGTTTATATACTGATATAAGAATATAATTGCAAACAAAAGAGAGATAAGAAAGAAAATGTGAATTAATATATCAGACCTACGTTTAGGGATTTGAGTAAAAAGGCAAAAATACAATTATCACAAGTGTAAGCAAAGAATACATTTAGCATACACAAACATGTAAATAGCAAAACGCGTCAGTTGTCCAACATGCAGGATACTAATCCTGCTATGCAATAATCTATACTTGAGAACATTGATAAACTAGCATTACAGAGAAAGAGGCCCACAGGTGATTACATAAGGTGAAAGAATAGGTATTCTCCTTTAAACCAGACATAAAGATTAAAACATAAAGGGTACCACGCATTGAATACATTCTGTATGCTGTAGCAATTTGAAGGATTTTCCATAGCAGAATGTTTTTTATATGGACTGTAGATAGTGGGGAGCCTTGTGACTGATGCAATTGCAGATGTAAGAGCTCTGTCAAAATAGTGTATTTATCTGCATATTTTCAGTTGCCCATATATATTCCAATGGGGCGAGTTGCACACAGTCCAGATATTCATGCAAATTGTCAATGTTTTTCAGCTGTGCATTTTTCTAAGTATCTAGAAAAGTTGTGCAATGCTTGCATCCCACAGTGTGGCTACTCAGACTCACAGAAATAACAGTGAGCATGGCACAGAGGGTTAAGATGAGAGTTGGCTGGGTTTCATGAAGAAGTGGATCTTGAGAGCCTGATTAAAGTTTTATAGAGAGGTGGAGAGTCTGAGAGGGAAAGATAGGGAATTCCAGAGAAAGGGAGGAGCATGAGAAAAATCTTGGAGGTAGGAGTGGGAGGAAGTAAGCAGTAGGCAGGAGAGACAGCATGCATTAGGGAGCTAAGAGGATGGGTGGGAATGTAAAGGGAGATAAGGTCAGAGATGTAAATGGGAGAGGAGTGGGTGAGGGCTTTGTGAGTGTGAGAAGCTTGAATTGGATTCTGAAAGGGAAGAGTAGTCAATTATGGGCTTGTTGGAGAGGGGAGGTGGATGTAGTGCAAGGGAGGTGGATGTAGTGCAATTGATGAGGAAGATGAGAAGGGCTGTAGCAAGGAGGATAGATTGGATTGAAGAGTGGCATTTTTCAGGGATGCTAGATAGGAGGAGATTACAATAGTCCAGTCTGGAGATGACCACTGAGTGGATAGGGGTCATAGTAGCATCCTGGGTGAGAAAGGGTCTGATCCTGGAAATATTTTTGAGATGAAAATGGCAGCCTTGTGAGAGGTGCTGAATGTGTGGTTTGAAGGAGAGGGATGAGTCAAGACATCGCACTTAGGGGCTACAGGAGAAAGTAATGCCATCAATAGATAATAAAATTGTGGGAGGTGAGGTTGTACGGGGGGGGGGGGGGGATGACCAGCTGAGTCTTAGGCATGTCAAGTTTAAGAAAGCACTGTAACATCCATGAAGAGATAGCATAGAGACAGATGGAGATGCGAGTGAGGAGAGCGGGGGAGAGGGTCAAGGGTGGAAAGGTAGATCTGAGTATCATCAGTATAGAGATGATATTGGAAGTCAAAAGAGCTAATGATTTATCCTAAAGAGGACGTTTAGAGAGAGAATTGGAAAGGAACCAGAACAGAGCCAGTTAATCTGATGGTTGCATCTATAGATGCGCTAAGCACGATTATTGTGTCTAAAGAGGCCAATATGGGTGTCATAGTCCTTGCACATTCAGACACAAGGATATGTACTAGGGAAGGACTTTTACTAGTATTAGCATATGTGAATGCAACAAAAGATTTTAAATCCACTGCATCCAACTCTGAATCAAGCCCAATATGTGCCATCTATACATACACAATTGGAGCATGATGAAGAATAGGTCATCAAGTTTGTGTGATGATCTATTAATGGTGAAGGAGCACATGTGCATGTCACACCACACATGCACAGTAGATGACATAAGGTCATTAGGTCGACCACACTTAGGTCGATGGTCATTATGTCACCCACTATTGGTCAACATGCACTAGGTCGACATGGTCACTAGGTCGACATGGTCATTAGGTCGACATGGTCATTAGGTCGACGTGAACAAGGTCGACATGGAAAAAGGTTGACATGAGTTTTCACTTTTTAGCATTTTTTCATACTTTATGATCCACGTGGACTACGATTGGGAATAGTAACCTGTGCCAAGTGCAGTGATAGCAGAGCAAGGCACCTTGACCAAAGCATGGCGAGCTAAGCGAGCCATGCGAGGGGACACGGTGCACTAATTGGGTTTCCCCGTAACTTTATGAAGAAAACGACACCCAAAAAAGTACAAAAACTCATGTGGACCTTTTTCCATGTCGACCTTGTTCATGTCGACCTAATGACCATGTCGACCTAGTGACCATGTTGACCTAATGCATGTCGACCAATAGTGGTCGACTTAATGACCCGTACCCCTGTAGATGTACCGTGGGAGGAATGGTTGAGGGATTTGATGGTGAGCGAAAAGAGTGTGAATTTAATTCTGAGAAAGACAGTGAGCCAGTAAAGTGATTGCCAGAGGGTGCAGCAGTGAAAGAGTGTTGCCAGAGGGAGGCCGCAGCGGAAGAGCGTTGCCAAAGGGGGGCAGCAGAAGAAGAGTGTTGCCAGAAGAAAATGAGGTGTATAGCAGAATTAAGTATAGACTGAATGTGGGCAAGGAAGTACACAAGTGAGTACATTTCTGTAATCAAGGTGAGAAATGACAAGGATATGGATGTGGGTTTCAGTGGATTCCAGGATGAGTAAGGGGCAGATCCTGGAAATACCATATAGCGGAGATGGAAAAGACAGCGAGGGATCACTTCATCAAGTTCATAATAGAAGTAAACAGGGCACAATGAATACATGCTAAGAAAGTGAGCCACATTATTTTCTTTAAGTTTCTTATATATGCAGCTGTATATTGCACATACAATGTACAGAAGGAGAACTAGTAGTTTTGATATATTGCATGATCAAGCAACAGGGAACATTGCCCACAGTGCAGCAGTAACACTGCTATGTTATAAAAGAAATGTGGCACCATGGACAGCGCACAATCAGCATGTCTAAAGGGCCATACACACTAGAGCAGTGATCTCCAACCCATATCTCGCGAGCTACCGGTAGCTCATCGTAGTATTTTCGGTAGCTCACAGAGTGCACGGGCTTCGGAGTCACTGGCACTCTTTCTCCTTTCATTTTTAATATGGTGCCGGCCGTCAGCCAATGAGAGCTCGTGGACCGGCAGTGGCTGCACCTGATTGGACCGTGAGTTTTGATTGGCTCACTTACCGGCACCATATTTGAAATGCCCGCCGCCGCCGGAGACTGTCACCCTCACCGCAGCCACTCTCCGGTCTTCACAGGAGAGGCGCGCACTGCACTCTCCTCCCCTTCCGTCCCTCATACAGGAGGAGCAGCACCGGCGGCAGTAGAAGAAACCAGCAAGGGTTAGCACTGTGTGGGACACTGTATTGGACACTGCAGGGGGGCATTTGTGTATCTGGCACTGCTGGGAGGCATTATTTGAATATCTGGCACTGCTGAGGGGCATTATTTGTGTATCTGGCACTAAGCGGGGGGGCAATTACTTGTAGTTGTGAGGCCACACCCTCTTTGTGAGGCCAAACCTACTTTCGCAGGAACGCACGTGCATTGGGGGGAGGGGGTAGCTCCTTCAGAGATTTTCTGGAAGTAGCCCAAACCCCAATTAAGGTTGGAGACCACTGCACTAGAGGATATTTTCCACAGATATGAACGATAACGACAGTTTTGAATGATCTGATAGTTCAGATCGTTCTAGTGTGTACACAGCAAACGATCAATGATGCGTGCACCCGTGGTCGTTGGTAGCATATTGTCAATCGTTCATGCATGCAGCTAAATTCCATCAATACCAGCATAGCAGATCGTTCGTCATTCAGGTCGTTTGAAACAAAGCTCAGTGTGTATACTCAATCTCGTTTGTCAGGGAGTTCAAGGGAAATTGCTCATATCCATATTGTTCATCTTTCACATTGGTCATATCCTCTAGTGTGTATGGCCCTTTAGAACTGATGCCAAATTGCACAATTTATTCAAATCGCCAACCGGTCAAAATGACGGAACATCATAACAGTAACATCAGCACCAGCAATGGTGCACGCCTGAACAGAGCAATACTTAAATTGCTCGGCGGGGGCCATCTAGTGGCCACCTACGCAAACAGTTGAATTCCCCCATAGAGGTTATGAGCAGCATTAGCCTTTTATTATACAGGGTAGCCTGCTCATCCGACAGTGTATAGATAGACCATGAACTTCATCAGTTGGAACATGGATCTCCATGTTACATGTTAAAGTAAGTGCCTATTCATCATCACCACAGTCCTTGAAAAAGCTGCCACACAGAACAGCGAAACGCGTTGGTTATCTACCCCGCTTACCCACAAGGGTACCACACAACCTGAACCAGCTCTGGAACAGTCCTATGAAAAGGTGCATTGAGCGTTTTAATTGAACAGGGGACAAAGACCACACATGATGTGAGGATCCCGGCTCAATTTTTATCAACAGGCCCTTGGGAAGCTATTCCTCGAGTGGTGAGCACAAACCTGCATGTGTGAAATCCTTCTGTACTAGGCACAACATTCATAATACAGAGTGATCATCCCAGGACATCTAACAGCACCATATGAGACATCAGGACTGAGCCTTTTATGATACCAGAAACAGAAGCCCATAAATAAAACATCATTAAAGGACCAGATGTGCTTACAATTTGTATACATGCCCTAACCAGCTTGGCAGTTTTACCTTTTTAAACTGGTGCTGTATTTTATTTGCAATATGCTTCTTTAATGATATAAGTTTTATTGCCTTGCTGGGTCATACAGTGGTGGATATAATTTAAACATTTCAACAGAAACACTATGAAAAAATTGAATTTTCTATGGGTAATTATGGAACACTCATAGAACACTCATTTTTATATGATAATAGCTAATCTTGCATATCACATGGTGACAGCGTGGTATTGTATTCTGCAGCGATTTATCCATTGTGCAAGTTAAGCTGTATACTGTGATTGTTATCCCTTTTCACCTTTCCCTTACTTTTGTTACTGCTTTTGCCGTGTGCTGTACTTTGTGTTCTAATTGTTTTGTTTTGAACAGTTCAATAGAAAATATCTAATAAAAAAAAAAGAATAGATAAAAGCGCTTTTAGATTTTCACCGCTTTTTGTCATACAGTATTTACATACTTTCTAATAGCAGGACAGACTAGGCAGTACAGGGGAAGACTAAAGTCAGTTTTTAGCACCACAAATTGCAGAAGGCACTGGAAGCCAGGTAGGAGCTGGAACGGGTGTGGTTCATCAAATCGACAGTATCTAGGTCGACAATGTTTAGGTTGACCACTATAGGTCGACAGTCACTAGGTCGACATGGATGGAAGGTCGACAGGGTTTCTAGGTCGACATGTGCTAGGTCGACAGGTCTAAAGGTCGACATGAGGATTTTTTTTTTTGTCGTTTTCTTCGTAGAGTGACCGGGATCCCAAATTAGTGCACCGCGTTCGCTCGCCATGCTTCGGGCATGGTGCCTTCGCTCCGCTACCGCTTCGCTCGGCACAGATTACCGTTCCAATCGTAGTCCACGTGGATCGTTAAGTATGAAAAAATTCAAAAAAATTAAAAAAATGTGAAAAACTCATGTCGACCTTTAGACCTGTCGATCCAGCACATGTCGACCTAGAAACCCTATCGACCTTCCATCCATGTCGACCAAGTGACTGTCGACCTATAGTGGTCGACCTAAACATTGTCGACCTAGATACTGTCGATCTTCAGACCGGATCCCGCTGGAACATGTACAATAGTTCCACAGACCTACCTAAAAGTACATAAAAGTACATAAACATACATACATCAATCCTTTATTACTACTCAACCAATCCCCTCATAGAAAAGTGCATCTGATTGATTGGCTGTAGTGTTCAAACATTGCTCTGATTGGCTATTGGTGTATACAGTAGACTTGCTGTCTATAAATGAACTTCATAGGCCACAGGGTCTGTAGGCCAATACCCAATCAGAAAAAAATATCATCACCTCTTATCTTTATCACAGCTCATACAGCTGCAAATTTCACAACTCTTAGAGGCTAGAGATACTCTAAATATGCCTCTTCTGCAGGGGGGGTGTTGCACATATGTGGGTACACCGTTATTGTAAATAAGTGGCACTCCATTGTCCCCACAGGTGTTGCCAGTGCACGCTATTCTTAACTGATAATCCCACTATATTGTACTGAGCATGTAAAGCATATATTTATTGGCTGAAGTTTTACTTACATCCTCCTCTACATCATCTATATAAAGAGAGTAATGTGGTAGTTTTTACATGGAAAATTACGATGAAACCCATGCTATAAATATGAGCCCATCAAGGAGGTACAACTTCCCTCCCAAGATAATGGTTCCTGCCCCTTCAGCACGTGGTGTACAGATTATGCAGTAATATGCAAATTATTTGGGCAGTACAGCTGGTGTAATGGTTAGCATTACTGCCTCACAGCACTGAAATCATGAGTTCAATTCCCACCATGGCCCTAACCAGGGCCGGATTAAGCTCTGTGGGGGCCCCATGGCAACAAATTTGTGGGGCCCCCACACACTGTTCTCACAACTGAAAAAAAACATCACAGCAGTGTGAAGTCTCGCAAGATAATGTCAAATCTCGCGAGACTTCACACTGCAGTGAGTGAAGCTCCTCGGCAGCCGCAGCTGTAATGGAACATCTCAGCTGCTGAGGAGGATGGAGAGGATACAGGTAAATGCTGTACTCCTACTCTGATGTTTTTTTGCAGTTGTGAGGACAGTGTGTGGGGGCCCCGGGATGACTGGCCCTTCCGCCCCGCTGTTAATCCGGCTCTGGCCCTGTGTGGAGTACTTGCGTGGGTTTCCTCCGATTACTCCGGGTATTCTGTTTTTCTTCACACAATCCAAAAATATACTGGTAGGTTAATTGGCTTCCAAAAACATGAATGAGTGTGTATACATGTGATAGGAAATATAGACTATAGACTGTAAGATCCACTGGGGCAGGGACTGATGTGAATGGGCAATATTCTCTGTAAAGCTCTGCGAATATGTGTGCACTATATAAATGACTGGTAATAAATAAATAATAAAATAATAATTACGCAGAGGCTATCAGAATAGCCCCCCCCCCCCCCCCCCCCCCCCACTTACTTGGTCACCCCCCCCAAGTTATAACAGATATTCTGGAATGAATATAATTACAGCCCACCAGCAATGCACCAGCATAGCAGCAACGCCTTGAAGTATAACAAGGATCAATGCTTTCTCCTTACCTTTTACAGAAATGACCTGAATTACGCCACCGTCCCATAAATATACCTGATTCATTGCATAGACAATGAGTCCTAGTTATTCTGTCAGCTCTTAAATGTGGTTTATTTTATTTTCTAATGTTTCTTACACATCACAAGCTCATGCTATTCTGCAATGGGACTAAAGTCGTAGCTTTCAATGGAGTACAAGAAGATATATTAACACTTTTTGTATTTGGATAGTTTATTGGGACTGTGTAAATTTTGCAACAATCCATATTGTTTTTTCTTATAAGATGCAGCCATCGTAACATGAAAGAATCCAATCCTACCCTATTCCCTGCAGTAAATAAAGCCAGCGCAGTAAGTAAGAAAAAAAAATGAAAGAAAAGAGGAGAAAAAAACATTGATGTAAAACAAAATGTAATATATAACTCCTGAATGGGTCCAAAACAATTTCTGATTTCCAAATGAAAGATGTTGGTGCAGTGACTTGGCCTCTTTTTTTCTCATCACAATATCATTATGTTAGTGGTTCTATTGTATACCTGCTTTCTGCCAGTGGCCTAGATTAGTTTATCAAAAAACCATAGTGGCAATTTGTTTACTGCATCTAGCAATATCTTGTACAATGAGCGTCCAGAGGAAATTCATCTCGATACATCCACCAAGGGAGCAGTGGAAATCCCATTAAACTCGGGACTCCTACATAAAACTGTATATACTTTATAACAAGAAGCACAAGATAGGGTTTGGGCTGTTATTGATGTAGATGTTGGGAGGGTCTCTGGAGATTTGATGGATGTGCAGCTTTATAGAATTTTCTCACTTAAAACCAGAGGCAGAACCTGTGAGATGTAGTAATTTTTAGATATTGCAATCTTGGATCAAATGTCTATGGAAAAATTCCCAGGGAAGTCATTGACCAGTAAACTGTGCTGGTAAACCTCAGTGGGGTTCTATGTCAAATAATTGGCTGTGTTGACTAAATACAGTATAAACGTAATCACCCTATATCTAGTGAATAAGTCACAATGGAAGCTATATATAAATGTACGGAAATGTGGCTATGAAATACGTCTAGTTATTGTACTGGTATATATTAGAAGCTATCCAGTTTCCATCCTATTCTACCCCTTCCGACTTTTCACACAGAGATGTCTGAGGGGATCAGTACGTAATCCCGCTGGACGGGATCCCGGCGGTCGAAATACCGACGCCGGAATCCCGACCACACAATCCCGACAGGGGTGGCAGGCGGAACGCAGCCCCTTGCGGGCTCGCTTCACTCGCCACACTTTTATATTCTCCCTCTATGGGTGTCGTGGACACCCACGGAGGGAGAATATGTCGGGATTGTGGCGGTGGGGATTCCGGCGTCGGTATTTCGACCGCCGGGATCCCGTCCAGCGGGATGTCGTACTGATGTTGGGATGTTGACCGCATCCCTGTCTGAGTCTCGGGAAAAAAACAAACCAACAAACAAAAAATAATTTTGACAATATTTAATTTTATCTTTTTGAAAAACGACATTTGGACCAAGTTATATAAAAATATATCAAATAAATTAAATTTTAACCTTAGTTTAACCTCTTTTAATTACATTCACACTTATTATATATTCCCTACTAAATAACTTCTTCATCCAAGACAACCGCAGCGCATTTCTGAAAACACTCCATTCCCCGTTGTGATAATTATATAACATAGGTTTTATCATATTAGGATTAAATCAGTTATATATACTAACAGACAGAATTGAATTTACTGTATCTGTGGAAGCAACTTCTTTGAGTGTTCCTACAATTGATATGTATATGATCTTTAGTGTCACAATTTGTATTTTATTATAAGATATTAATAAAAGTTAGATTTCAACCTTGATTTTTTCCAATAGATAGATTATGCCCATAAAATATGGTAGGGTGCTGTTATTTCTCTCCTCTGCTTACTTATAATGTACTGTAAGTTAGCAAAAGGTTCTGTAGATAACTAGTCTGGTATCCGGTCTATATATCTACACTAAAAAGGTCTACAGTCAATAGGTTGACCACTAATGGTTGACATGCATTAGGTTGACAGGGTCAAAAGGTCAACAGGGTCAAAAGGTTGACATGTAAAGTTAGACAGTTCATAAAGTCAAAGGGTTCAAAAGGTCAATGAACATATGCTCGACAATGGTTTTGTGTTTTTGTTCCAACTTATTTATACTTTACCATTCACGTGGACTTTGATTGGGAATAGTAACCTTGTCCAAAGCCATGCGAGGGGCCACGGTACACTAATGGGGCTTATATGTGGCAGAAAAGTGACAAACACCCAAAGCACACCAACAAAAATGTGTCGATCATTTACATGTTGACCTTTTGACCCTGTCAACCTTTTCAACTGTCTACTTTCTATGTCGACATTTTGACCCTGTCGACCCTTTGACCTAATACATGTCTACCATTAGTGGTCGGCCTATTGACTGTAGACCTTTTTAGTGTATATCTAATAATCCACGCCCAACTATTCTGGTTGGCTAGAATTACTTTCAGACAACAAGACATTGACCTACTTAGCCGTAGCTGGCATAGCAATATTCTCAGTATTACTACATCACAAACTGTTTTACTATTGTTTTGGTTTCTCAGTTTCATTTTTTTTACAACATTTTTATACACACTATACTGTTGTTTATCTTTCGCACCAATATTTATCCTGCCATTTCTTTCACTTTAAATATTATGTGCTACACTCTGATATTTTCTTTATCCAAACACAATCCATCTCATACTCATTACATAGTCCAAAATGATAAAGTTTATCTACTTTGTAAAATTGTTTATTGTGTGTCTTTCTTGACCACCAATTCTATATTTACCAATTGACTAACATCTGGGATGAATTTATTGCCCCACACCCTGGAAATCCAGATCAAGGGAGTCAAAAAGTTACACTCCATGTAGAGTCAGCCCAGCACTCCATGGCAATTACTAAGTCAAACTTTTTCCTAGTTTATATTGGTGGAGGTTTACAGTTGTTGGAGTGTAGACTACACTTCCAGATGAGCAAAGTTTGCAAGTGAAGCGTAGAGTACTATTGTTTATTTCTAAAGAATGTTTGTGTTGTATATCTTGGAATGTTTGTGTTGTATATCTTGGAATAACCAATGCTCTAGCAGTTGTAGTATGTTCGATAAATCAATAATACAGTAGGTTATATTACACATTGTTCTAGCAACAAATTCACAGAATATTTTATTTATTTTCTTTGCAGATTATTTTCTAACATACTTTCTGCTATGCTGGAATTTGTATGAGTTTAAATCAAGTAAGCTTCTTTAAAAAAAAATCACAACAATTCATATTCATAAATTAAACTCCAGTAACTCATTGATCTTTTGATTTTTTTTGTTTTGTTTTACATTTTTTATAAGTTGTTTTAAATTTTTTATGGAAACACACTATAAAGGCACCTGGTTTGTGCTGGCTGTACAGAGGTGTGTAGTATAATAAAACCCTGCTCTTCAACAGGGCCCCTTGCAAAGAGATTTCGGCTTTGCTGTTGGAAGCTTCGCTGGAACCCTTCTGCTCTGCCTCCAGGTGTGACATGCTGGTGACAGGAACTAGGATGATAAATATGCCAGGGCTTGTACTCTAGGGAACTGCTGTGTATGCAGAGGACTGTAGCCTTATACATCAATAACCAGCTTCTACTATAACATTCCCGTCTACTAATTCTGGATATTAAATTACTATATTTGCTGTTATGAATTTTAGAATAGAGAGAAGAGTGACCTGTAATGTATTATTTAGTGCACTTAAATGCAAACGAGTATATATATATATATATAGAGAGAGAGAGAGAGAGAGAGAGAGAGAAAGATGTTTATGTGTGTAAAAGATGAGCTTCGAGTGTTTTTGAATGTATTTTTTTATATCTTTAGTGGACTTTGAGTACTTTCTATCCAAATAAAGGATGTCATCAAGTTTGGGTTGATGTGGGGCTCCTAAAACAGCTGGAGGCATAAACCACCATCTTGCATAGTTATATTTTCACAGTATACACTGCCAAACCACAGTGTAATGTAGACAAGGATGAAGATCAGCGTAGACAGGAAGCCAAACTGCATCAATGCTTAAGTATGTCAAGAGATTTGCTCTAAGGTCTATAAAAACTATGTCTGCTTATGATTGAAGGAGTGACAATGGAACTTACACGTCACATAGATTCTAAAATGCATCCAGAATTGACAAGTGTGAGCTGACATATATTTCTCCAGCCAAGA